>NW_026585587.1:1954962-1966613 GCF_907164565.1 Psammomys obesus
GTGTGTGTGTGTGTGTGTGTGTGTGTGTGTGTGTGTGTGTGTGTGTGAGTGCAGGTACCCACAGAGGCCAGGAGAGGGCTTCAAACACTCGGGAGCTGGAGTTACATGCAATTGTGAGCCACCCAACTGGATGCTAGGAAGTGAACTAGGGTCCTCTGCAAGAGAAGCGCATGCATTTGACTACTGAGCCATTTCTCCAGCTCTATTCTTTTAAACAAATCTACAACGACATGATAAACTATGTACATCAGTAGTTCATGGAAGCACATTTCTAGAAATGAGATTGCTTACACAGGGTTCAAACTTTGGTGACTGATACCAACTTGACCCGAAGAGCAGCAGTGTCTATCTATATTCCTCCAAGAAGGGCTGTGTTTTTGCCTTTCACTGACCAGCAAACTGAGAGAAAAGAGCAACACAGTGCACACTTAAACAGCCCTTCTGGCTTCAGAGTCCAGCAGCATCGCTGGTGTTTCTTGTCCTCATGTATGTACTGGTTCTTTGATTGTCACCTTTTCACCTGTTGGACCAATATTCTGTTGGGTTTATCCTTTCTTTCAGATTGGCACACACTATGTCCACATGCCTGGGTATCCAATAACCATGCACCAAGCCCTGTAGGAATTCCCAACCTGGACTGAAGCTACAGTTGCATGATCAAAATGCATCTTGTGTAGGTAAACAGGCAGAGGTGAGGACAGAACTCATGGTGTCAGTCACTTACCCCACAAATAGAAGACAAAACATATCTGAGGCCTGTAGGTGGTCCATGCCCAGGTGACCATCAAGAGTCACACTGTCCAGAGTTTGAATTGAGAGCATCATTTATTTATCTGGGTGGCTTTGGCTAAGTTTATCACTTACATCTATGAAAACTAGTAAACTCTACACATAATTGGTCTACAATTATCAGCACTATTAATATGCAGTATTGTCACTATTACTATCAATGTGAAGAATATTGATGGTGGCAACTAAGTACACAAAGGTCCTAATTTGCCAAATAACTGATGTGATTGGCTGTGGGTGAGAAAGACTAGGTGGCATCTTGGATTTTCCAAATAAAAATCCATGTCTATGTCATCCAGAGGAAGTCATCTATCTTCCATTTCCACCCCTTTCTTCTCTTTCCATCTCCAGATACCTCAGCTGGGTTCCAAACCCATTTTTCTCATATCTCAGAGTTCTGATGCCAATTCAACTCCTATTTGGGGTGAGTGCAGTCTTCCAATACCTTTCCTCATGTAGTCCAGCTCAGGCACTAACAGCAGTGGTCCTTTGTTGGGAGGCGTGGCTGAACCACTACAGAGGACTAAACTTACTCAAAGGCTCTGGGTGGAGCCAGCCTGGGATTCCAACTGTTCATGTTCTTAAGCTTCATAGCCCAGCATGGAAGAGAGGGAGAGAGACAGAGAGACAGAGAGAGGAAGACAGAGGGAGAGGGAGAGAGAGAGAAAAATCTATCCCTTCTCTACTTCAAGAGCCCTGAAATCCCATCCCCATCCCCCACAGACTTCTCAGCTCCTATCCTTAACCTATAAATCCCTCTGTCTTTGTAACAGCTCATGACCTTTCTCTGTTCCAGAATACAAGTAACTATTTCAGATAGAAAACAAAACAAAACAAAATCAATGCTCATTATCTAAGTTTTTCTTTCCTCTTTTTATCTTCCATAAGACTTTCCCCATGTCTAGGCAGCTCCTTAGGATCCCATCTTATCTCAGTTGCCCATAAGAGAGCTGAGAGTGAATGAAGGTCCACAGTGTGTACCCCATTAGTATGTTCAACTTCTGTGAGTCTATATTGAGCTAAAAGCAAACAAAGCCAAATAAAATTCTGAAATTAAAACAAAGTAAGAGTGAAATGTCCTGCCTTCCTGGCTGGCAGTCTCCATTTTGTCCAATACACGCGTCCCAAACGTGGGATTTCCAGTTACAGAGCCTGTGGAATGGCCACCTGATGCATCCCTTAATACATAGGGTCTGACTCCTTTTTAAACACTACTTTGGGATCATCTAGGCCTTAAAGAATGTTTTAAAAGCAAAGTCAAAGTAAAGAGAAAATCTTTCCTTTTATGTTCTTAATCTCCAAGTCCCTTGATATTTTTTTACGAAGAAGGGAATGGAGAAGAGAAAAGAGGCGGAAGGGAATGTAAAGAAGAATGCTTGTGTATGAGCTGTGAGTTAGTCTAAAATAGTACGCCTGCATCCACTAGAGCAAGGATGTTTCATGAGGGCCCCCCAAAGGAACTTTCAATTAGCAATACATTTCACGCTGTCAGATTCCCCAAGTTAAGATTTAAAGACTTTTTATCATTCTCCTGAGTTAAAAATAACAAAAAAAAAAAAAAAAAAGGCAAAGAAACTTAAAACAAGTGGATAGAAATAGAATTGGGAAGACAAAAGAACCTGGAATCTGGGCTCTCTCTGACTCAGTAGAGATTTGCAGTAAGTCTTTGAGTCAAATGCAACTTCTCCATTTTGATCTGTTTCCTTTTCATGGGGACAGTGTGGAGGCAAGTGAGACAGGACACAGGAAGTACAGAGCAGGTAGAGGTACACCCACAGACACAGGCTATTTAAAACACTAGTGATATTAGAAAAATAGCTCCTTCCCGTTTCCGGTCTTGCGAAATATGAGAGTAGGTATGTTCTATGATGCACCGTGAGCTTACTGAAATAAACATATCATAGAAAAGCTTTTCTCTCATGAAGTAGAATGATCTTATAGCAGACGGACAGGAGGAACAGACACCAAGACTCACAGGTAAACTGTGAGTGCAGGGTACTAGCGAGAGCTTTGCCCTTCTAGGTAATGAGGGAAGAAAACTCACCGTGGTTTGTGGGCTAAGAGGATTTACTGGGCTAATGCAAGTTACTATTGAATCAGAGTGTTGATAAACATCTCTTAAGATGGTGAGAACTTTGAAGAAAGAAATTACAGTGACTAAGAGTGCCTACTAAGTGGCAGTTTTTAGTTTTAGTTTTTTTTTTTAAAACAAGGTTCAACCACTAGAGAACATTCTAATTCCCAAGAGAGTAATTCTGTAGAATTACTGAAAATTACTGTAAACCTGTTGCATTTCAAATATAAATAAATCCAGAACCAAATGGCCTGTTAAACTGTACAATAATAGCTTTATCGCTTGGGCATGACAGGATGAATTCCGAGGAGACACTTCTCCTAAATGGGGATCTTCAAGGGGAGAAAGCTTGGGCTGGAGAATCCGTCAGGGAGGCCCATGGTCTTCAAGGTCTATCCACTATCCAGGTCTAGGACTCCTCTTCCAAGATGTACATGTGGGTTTGGAAGTCACTCCCACGGCTAAGTCCGTGCTTAGTCTATGCTCAATGCTCAGCCCACAGCTTCAGGATCCAGATCCAAGCCACACTTCCTCCTTGCCACTAGTCTGAACCTCATCAGTTTCCACATCCCTCCTGTGCCATTCCTCATTCCTCATTGGCTTTACTGTAGCCTTAGTAGCCGCTTATCCAAAGCACTGCAACAGAGAGATTCTTAACCGGTCCCTCCGCCATGTTCCTTTATAACATCACAAAAACTTAGCCAAATACAGGACCTGATAAAACTGTTACTTCCTGAATGCCCCTTGATGAAAGCAGAACACCCACCCTGACTGACTCTTTTCTAAGCAACTGTACTGCTCATCTGCCTTTCATCTCTACCCTTATGTACTGCCATTCTCAAAAGCATTGGGCGTTTTCAGAAACATATCCAGCTGCCACAGCGTCCATCAGAGACTGTGCTAATTGAAAGCCTTTCTGGTAAAGTCTCCCCTGCCTGCCCTCTGTGGGTCCCTGCTTCCTCTGTGGGAGTCTGCAGTGTATCCCTAATCCCTCACTGCAGTTAGGATACTGCACAGTAAATGTCCATAACGTATGAGCTCCTAGAGCAAAGCTATTCTTTATCTCTTCTTGTGTCTCTTGGGGCCATGGTGCCTGGAGAAACTGAGATCAAGAAATGCATGTTGGACTGGAAAGTTCTCAACACCGAGGAGGGAAAGGCCAGCTATTTCCCTGTCGGTTAAGAGAGAAATTGATCTTGGTGGCCAAGCAGCGATACAAAGGCAAGCGTGTACCTGTATACATGAACACACCCACATTGCACACACATACTGGTAGTACACAGTTAGAAGCTGCCTTGGCTAAAAAGCGTGGGCCTACAAGCTAACTAAAAATGGGTGAAAGCCTGGCGTGTCTGCCTTTGTTTCCATCTGTGTCCTCTGTGTTGGGTGAAGTGCTATGTCTGTACGTGGGCATGTTAATCACACAAGGAGCGCCCAGAAGAGACTAGTAACAGTGATCCTGTGTCGTTCTCTTTCAAAGCTCAAGATGCAAAGACTGCTGACAGTTCAGATCCTATTCCAGATCCCAAAGAGTGCTTAAGATCTCTAGTCATTGTCCTAACATACAGTCACCTTGGATTCCAGGAGCAGTAGAGCCAGACAAGGGCACTTAGTCGCTATCTGAGGTTGTGCCCTGAAGCAGAATGGAGAACCTCCTGAGAACCTCCTTGTCCCCTGGAACAATAACTTCTAATGTGCCCATCTTTCAGGACCAGAGAGGAGACAGTATCTTCAGTGATGCACCTTGACTGGCACTTAATTCTGCATATCACCTACCCCACACCAGTTCTTCCTAGATTCATACTGTACCTCATATCTATACCATGAAAATGCCCTGGGCTCACTAGAAACCTAAAGATACCTGCTGCCAAAAAGCACCGATTAAACCTTCTCTCTCCTCTTTTCGCCATTACTCATCTCTTTAATTGGTGTACTGGGACAGGTGCCAGTGCCTAGCCTGTAAGGGCTACCCGAGTCAAGGCTTCTGTCCTATAATTCTGGACACATGCACATACACACACACACACACACACACACAGAGAGAGAGAGAGAGAGAGAGAGAGAGAGAATCCAAGTGCTACCCTGAAAAAAAATGAAAGTTTCCGATGATTTTTTTTTTTCAAACAAAATCTGTGTCTGAAATTACCTGTGCTTATTCCTAAGACAACCTGTTCCAGACAGAGCCTAGGAGCATCACAGCACACAACAAAATAGTGCAGAGAATCTCAGCACCATGCTCTCCGTCAAAATGCATTGTAGAAACTGCTATCCCAGAGCCTCATCCAGGCTAGCCTCGAATTTGATGTGTAGTCAAGACAAGGTCTCAGATATCCCAGGATACACTTGAATTCCTCTATCCTCACCAGCAATGAGATTACAGGTGTGTGGCACCAACCTGGATTTTACATCTTGCTGAGGATTGGCCCCAGGACTTTATGCACGCTGGGCAAGCAATCCATCAAATCAGCTACTTCCATGGCCCAGAAATTAAAAGAAAGAAGGAAGGAAAAAGGAAGGAAGGAAGGAAGGAAGGAAGGAAGGAAGGAAGGAAGGAAGGAAGGAAGGAAGGAAGAGCACTGCAAGAAACCAAACAGATAAGATACTTGGAGACGATCAAGTTAACAGCAAGGCTATCCCATCAGAAGAAATACTGCCACGTGACTGGCAAAAGGGTAGTTCTGCAAACAAGGTTTACCTCCATGCTCACAGAAGAAATCACCCCTGTTCACAGCTTGCTCGTGGGCTCCCTGCCTGAAGAATGAGTGAAAATGACAAACTTCTATTGTTTTAGACAACCACCCCGTGGAATTTCATTTGTTATAATATAATGAACGTTTGTACCCAATGTGGACGATCTGCCTGGGAAAGATTAGCCCTGCACGGAATGAGGTTTGTCTTTAAGTATCTCAAAGTCTGATATGAGGTAGAGAAACATATTGGAATAATATTCCATTTGGTTTGTAGCTCAGCTCAAAATAAAGAGAGGCCAGTTGTTAGGATTAGGTCACTGCAAGATAACATCTAGTCCTGATGTTCTATGATCTTTGAAAAAGACATCCTCTTCAATTACATACAGGGCCAAGATCAACCCTTAAGTGTTCAAAGCAGTTCTGCAAATAGACTGTATCTTTGGTGAGACTTCACTTAAGTGTCATGGGATGGCAGAGATCAAGACCAGATCAAACTCCAATTCTGGTTCTTTGTTACTTTTTCTGCCTTTCCCCCACAGTAGAATTGTGCTCTTCCATTGCTTGACATGAAAGGCACAGGACTTTCTGGAACACAACATGACAGTTGTACACTATCTAGAGGAAGGACCATGAAAGCCTAGTGTAGAGTATGGGAGTAAAGCAACAGAAGAAATAACTAAAGGAAAAGAAAGGAAACCCTTAGAGACACATCCTTCTCAGGACCAAAAAGTGTAGGAAGGTGTCCTGGTTGAGTATTTTTGTCAACTTGATGAAAGATTGAGTTGCCTGAGAAGGGGGAACCACAACTAAGAAAATGTTTGCGTAAGACTGGCCTGAAGACATGCCTGTGGGGGCATTTTCTTAATTAGTGATTGATGTGGTGGCCGTCCACTCCTGGGCAGGTGGTCTTGGGGTGTATAAGAAAGGAGGCTGAGCAGGCCACGGCGTGCGTGTGAGGCGGCAGTCAGCACTCTTCCGGCTTCTGCTTCAGTTCATTTCTACCTCTAGTTCCTGCTCCGACATTTCTCAGTGATGGAGTGTGACATCACAGTTGTAAGATGAAATAAACCCCTTTCCCTCCAGGTTGCTTTTGGTCAGGGTGTTTTATCACAGCAGGAAACCTAACTAAGATTGAAGGGAAGCTATTTCATGGTAATTGCTAAGAAGTGTTTGAAAGTCACAAAAACAGCAGGGTACATGGAAGGTGACAAAGCTGCCTCCCCATAGCCTCTATAATATCTGGACCTAGCAACATAGTGTTGAGCCACTTAAAGCAAGAAGTATAGGAGAGGTATACTTTCCTGGTGATTAAGGAGAAGAATGTCGTGTCATTATCTCCCACTAGAATATTGAAGTACACCCACTGTGGAGGCAGAGGAGAGTAGAGAGGATCCTGGAAGGGAGAAGTGTCAGATCCAAGGAACCAGGCAGCAGGGGGTGAAGAATGGTGTCCACGTGAGCAGCAGACAGCCCCTGTATATTAACTGCAGTTAAGAGCCTTGTAAGTCTGGCTGATGGGATGAGCCAACAGCTGGCCAGCAGGTTTGGAACAAGTAAGGAGTGGGGCTTTACCAAGGGCTGGCTCAACTGATACATGAAAAACGTCCTGGAGAAAAGTGAAGGTAACATGAAGTCAACCATGGAACAGCACATGTCATAAGAAAGCTCATAGTGTTTGTCTGATGTTGGAGAAGAATATGCAAGATGGAAGCACAGATCCTCTCTAGACTTCTGGGGTGGCTGGGCTGGTTCAGAAAACACATCAGTTTTCTGATCACATCTCATCTCATCAGTCTGAGATGATAGAAATAGGAACAGAAACAGGGTGATTGCGCCCTGTCCCGTCACTGCCAGGAACCAACTAGTTGGACCAATTTCCAGTTTTTCTCTATCTAAGTGCCTGGAATCATTGCAATACCGGCATCTAAGTTACTGACCTGTCAGAGATATGTGAGGCGCTAGATGTTTCTAGAACATCTTCTATGTTATACAAATTAAAGGCTTATTTCCAGGTAAGTCACTTCTCACAGAATACCAAGACCTAATTTTGTTTTTTTCTTGCTGGAAAGAAATTAACTTTAAAACCTCAGTGGTAACAATATTTAAATCAATAAAAGTCACCTAATAGCCTGAAACTAAAGGAATAACTGAATAAATTACATTACATTCATATGATGGAATACTAGTCAGCCTTTAGAGGGAATATTTTATGGAGACGTTTTTAACAATGTAAAAAAATCCAATGGTAACATGCATTTTAAAAGTAGTAAACAAAGCAAGATGTTTAGAATAAGACAGACTCTACTAAGTTTAATCTCAAAAGAGACCATCTTCTCATAAGGGTGAGCTATTAATGAGATTAAAACTCCCAGTGTAAACAGTTAGGAAGCTGAATAAAATATGCAGAATTTATTTTTAGGCCTGGTACTGTAGACAGCACAGCAAATGGAGCAAGGAAGGCAAAGGGCACACCAAGAAATTAAACGGTCTGCTCTCTCATGACATAGAACCCTACAGAAAGAAGTTATAAGGAGCCAATAAACAGCTACTAGAACTATGGAAGTTTCAAAAAGTTACATAATAATAATCAAGTAAAACAACCAACATCAACAAAACAAGCAAACAAACCAAACCAAACCATGGTTCTATATGCAAGCAAGGAACTCAAAAGTATGCAAATGTGATTAAGATATAATTTATTAAATCACTGATGCATGTGTGATTTAAAAGAATTTAACAATAGCTGTTCAAATGTGGATGAAAGAAATTAAAGAAGTTTTAAATAAGTGGATAAATAAGTAGACCGAGGGATGGATTTTGTTACGAATTCAGTTTCCTGATTCTGGATGACATATTTAATGCAACTGCAACTGAAAATGGTCTAGAACAGCCAAAAACTCAACTTCTGAGATGAGGAGCATAGAACAGTTACATAATCAGATTTCAAGGCTGGCTAGAAAAATGGAAGTAATCAAGATAGTGTCATATTGGCATGGGGTTAGCATATAGATTAATGGAAAATAACAGTGAGTCAAGAGACAGATTAACACAAATCTGGTCAATTGATTCTTGTAGTGGTGCTAAGAAAATGAGTGGTGTCTGGTTAGTGTTTTCCAAAACACATTAATGGAACTAAGGGACAGCAATCTGGATTTTAAAAAATGAACTTTGGTTGCTACTTCACATCAATTTGATAATTATTAAAAAGTGGATAGCAGACTCAACCATAAGAAAGTGAATACCCTGCATCAACCACAGACGAAAGAGACAGGCATGATGAAGCACAAGCAAGAGCACTGCCACGGGTTTGTGGTTAGCCTGGGCTACATAGTAGGTTCTAGAGCACTCTAGGCTAAAGAGTGAAACCCTGGCTCAACAAAGCGAGGAAACAAACAAACAAAAATAGACAAAGGATGCAGGCTTCCTCACAGAAGATACACAAATGGCTAATAAAGATATGCAAGATGACGAGACTTTTCATCGGTGAAATGAAGATGAGATCAACCACGAGACAAAAACCAGAGACCAGGACTCCTCTGCGAGGGAGAAGAGTGCAGATGACCTAGTGGATGTCTAGTACTGAGTAGGACAACTGAATCAGAACAATGGACACTTCAGACTGAGGTTGGTCTGACGTGGTGGGCACACTCATTCTTGGCTGGTGGAAGTGGAGGATGCTACGCCCACTCCAGAAAAACAGCACAGTGACTTCTTACAAGGCTAAGCATTCTCCCACCACACCATCTAGCAACTGTGTCCCTTGGTTTTCACCCAAGTGAGTTAAAAAAGCATACCTACAAATAAGCAAAGAAACTAAAAGCCTGCACACTATTTGCAGCAATTACACTGACAACTGGTTGAATGGATAACAGACTGACATGTATTACACATCATGGACTATTATCCGGCACTGAAAAGAAATGAATGACCATGTCATAAAAAGACACAGAGGCTTCTGGGTACCTAAGGCCAATGCACAAGAGCTAAGTGCTTCCAATTACACAGCACTCTGGAAAAGGGGAACCTAAAGAGAGAATACAAAGATCAAGCAGGAGGCCACAGATCCAGGGAAGAAAGAGCAGGACCGGTCAAAACAGAAGGGATATTTAAGGCCGTGAACCTATTGTGTATGGTAATTGATACACACCATTACACCCCTGTCAAAGCCCATAGAAAGTATCATCCAAGGACTTAATGTAAACTGCGGACATCACCTAACATTGTGGAACATTGGCTCATCTGTGATAACACTAATGTTAGGTATTACCAGGGAAGGCTGTGGGGTGTGGGGGGAAGAAGCAGGGTTGTTTGAGAGCTTTATGTAGGTTTTATTCATTTTTTTAAAATTATGTATTATGTATCTTCCTAGTCTGCGGCTGTATACACCCCTGCATTTGAATGTGTCTAGAAGAGGCAGCTCACTGAACCACCACTCTCCACCTGTTCCTCTGAGGCAGGGTCTCATCCCTCATCCTGATGTTCACATTTTCTCAGCCATGCTAGAATCCAGCAAGTTCTAGCCATCCTCCTGTCTCCACCAACCTCAGAGCTGGGGTTAGAGGTGCTAGTGGGTCTCTTGTCACGTGGGTACCGACATCCAAACTTTGGTCTTCGTGGTGCTTGGTGCCTTTCTGCAGCTTCCTCCACACACAGGCACTTTGGGCCTGCCACTGAGGACCAATGGTGTCAATTGGTCAATTGGTGAGAGGTGCGGCTTGAGAAGGGCTGAGCCTGAGTCTTAATGTTCCCCAGGATTACCACTTACCTGGAGTCTTTTCCACCTTTACATGTAATAAACCATTTCACAGTCCCAGGCTGGCTTGTGGCTCTTTAAAGATCACTAGTTTTTCTAACACTATAAAACAAACCAAGTACAATTTTTGAGTTGAATTATGTGCGTGTATATGACCTTTTTTGTTGTAGTTCTGCTTGGTTGTTTGGTTTGGGTTTTTAGGTGTTTGTTAGGGTTTCTTTTTTTGTTGTTTGGTTGTTTTTTTTCCCAAGGGTTACACAGGCTACACAGGGTTTCTCTGTGTATCTCTCACTCTCTTGAAACTCTGTAGACTAGGTTGGCCTTAAATTTAGAGATCTACCAGCCTTTGCCTCTTGAGTGGTGGGATTAAACATATGTGCCACTGCCACTCAGCTAAATTTTTGCTTGCTTGTTTTGTTTTCTTTTGTCTTGTTTTATTTTTTAAACATAAAACTTTAGCTATGAATTGGGCATGGGATTGCTAACCTTTGACACCTTTCAGTATTTGTTCAGGCATTCATACCTGACGGTGCAGGTTGTGCTCTTACTGCACAGAACAGCTCACTGGGAGCATAGCTTCATTCCTGAAATAGTTTTTGGAGAACAGTCTTTCTGCCCCATCTTCAACAATGACCCCTGAGCATTGGGAGAAGGGTGGGGTCCAGTTTATATGTGCCATTGAGGACTGAGAATTCTCTAGTCTCTTATTCTCTACACCTCGGACAGTTTGGGGGTCTCTGTGTTAATCAGCATCTATTGCAAATAAAAGCTTCTCAGATGAGGGTTGAGAGATGCCTTCATCTCTGGTTATAACTATAATTATCAATATTTATATTATTTTATATTATATATTTGTTATATAATGTATTCTATAGATTATATGTTATATAATGCATAATTTAAAATATACAGTTATATATTTATAAATTATATTTATATTATAATTTATATAGATTAAAAACTATGTATATATATAATAATAATTGGTTTTATACTATGCCCATTTTCCAGGGTAGTGGTAATGGGTTCTCCTTTAGGGCCGATGACCTATCTAGCCATAAGTAGTTGCCCCCATTATGGTGCTATGCCTGGACTTCATCTTGTGGAACAGGACTTAGATTCAGTAAGAACGTGGCTGGCTATTCCCATCCCTGGTTCAGCATTGTTGGGGGGAGACAGCTGAGATTCTGCATTTCCAGCAAGATTCCTGGAGAAGCAGCTGGCCCTTTGCAGCCGTCTAGAGCAGCAAGGTTTGCCAAGAGCTTCGGGCTGCCAGGTACTGCGTGTGTGTGTGTGTGGTGTGTGTGTGTGTGTGTGTGTGTGTGTGTGTGTGTGTGTGTGTGTG
>NW_026585587.1:1966623-1986087 GCF_907164565.1 Psammomys obesus
GTGTGTGTGTGTGTGTGTGTGTGTGTGTGTGTGTGTGTGTGTGTGTGTATGTTTCACTACATGGACTCTTGGGAATAGTAGTCTCTTCCTTTTATTTATGGTCCTGACCTTGACTAAAAGATTTTTTCAGGTTCAGCTGGCCTAAATTATACTTCTAATTCCCATCGGTAATCTTGCATGCCCAAAACTTCTTGGCAGTACCCCCATCATTTTCATCACCTCATTTTCATTTCTTACTGTGCTTACATTTAGCACTGCCTTCAGTCCTTTCAAACCTATGGGTCTTGAAGTTTTTAGGACATTTTGTTGTTGTCTTTGCTTTTCACAAACATTTATTTGTCCTCATGTGTTTGTGTCTCCATGTGTAAGGGTATGTGCCCATGTGTGAACAGGCACCAAACAATCCTCTTTGTTTCTGCCACTTCAGAGCTGAGGTTAAGGCTTGGGCTAGACACTCAGCTGGTTATGTGGGTTCCGGTGTCTGAACTCCAGTCCTTATGAGGTGCAGCAAACACTCTTAGCCACTCCAGACCCACCATTGTTTTCCTGAGATTGGGTCTCACCATGTAAAGCTGGTGTTGCTCTCAAACTCTTCCTTCTCCTTCCTCAGCTTTCAGAGTGCAAGAATTTAGGGTGTGCATCACCATACACAGCCATCATTGCTGATTCAAATCACTCCCTCCTTGGGTTTTCAGTTATAATTCTAGAGGAAAAGATAAAAGTGAAGTGCCCTCCTCTCTTCCATATCACTCATGAATGGGTAAGAAGATAGGTGAAATTGACTGATTGATTGATTGATTGATTGATACATGATCCTTGTAGATTTTTTGACCACACAGAATCATTAAGGAATATACATATTGTTGCTTAAGAAAACTCAAAAACTTGCCACACTGTTACAGTATAAATATGTTCCAGTAGAAAAAAAAAGTGAATTCCAGCCTTAAGACAAAATGTAAAGAATGAGAAATTGGGGAGGGTGGGAAGGTGTATGGATAAAAGTGGATTGAATCTGATCCAAACATGAGTACACTTTGAGGAAATAGTACACAGAGACACAATTAATATGCATAGTTAATACATATTAATCAAGACAAAACAATTATTTTTGAAACCCAATTAACAAAACAATAGAAACATTAAAATGAGTGAATTTATGTCATCTCTAAATACGTCATAAATTTAATCATTCCACGAGGTCAGCTTTGTCCTATGGGGAAGTTTTCAGTTAGCTCCACTGCTTCATCATCCCTTGGCTTCCTCTGTTCTTCCTTCCCAGTTGAATGCTGCCCCCTTCTTTCTCCTAAATCTGCCTCTGGGGTTTCCTATGTTCTTTATCACCGTCCTTTGCTCCTTGCTTTGAACACTGGCTTTGGGCCATAGTTTGGCCAATCAACCCCTTGGCATGCAGAAGACTTTGCATGAAGTCATGGGAGTTTGCTTCTGTGCATATTCTTAAAACTGCTCGCTCACGCCTCTTCTCACTCGCCTCACGGCCTCGAAATTGACAGAATCTAAGGATCCTGAGCTGGAACTCCAGTTATTCATCATAGGTCTGGAACCCACCATCCATCTCTCTTCCAGTCAGCATCACTTTTATCCAAGTAAGCAACATATCAGGCTCAATGTGTCCTTTTCCTTATCATCCTCTTAGTACACTGCTTTTCAATGTGTCAAATAATCTTCCCCAAGAGCAT
The DNA here is from genome assembly GCF_907164565.1 of Psammomys obesus. Classification (NCBI taxonomy): domain Eukaryota; kingdom Metazoa; phylum Chordata; class Mammalia; order Rodentia; family Muridae; genus Psammomys; species Psammomys obesus. The sequence goes on from NW_026585587.1 coordinate 1,968,321, forward strand.
CTACTGTCCATCTAGACAGCCCAGACTTCTATGGACATGCCCCACTCTCTAACACTTCGCCCCTTCTTCCTAGTCAGCAGTGCCAAAGTGTGTCAGAACAGTGAGCACAGCATTTTATGACTGCAGCATTACACCGTGCATAATTACAGAGGATTGCCGCCCCACACATCCGATGAGTTTGCAAAGCGGCCTGCATGTCTTGGGTCAGGCTTCTATAAGCTGCCTTAAGCTGGGTGATTTAATGGAAAACATCAATTTCTACTGGGTATTGGGAAGTCTAAGAGCAGGGCAGTGTTACAGCAGTTATCTGTGCCCATCCCGGGTACACTCGTCTAGCTTAGGCACATTAGGAAAAGCTGTCAGAAACAATCTAGCATTTACTACCTGCTACCGCGTATGTCGTGAATGCTCTCAACAGTACCGTAGTATAGCAAAGGCTTGGCCCACGGCCTGTAGTGGAAGCTTTAGGAGGTGGGGACTATTAGGAAGAAATCAGGTCACTGAAGGTGTGACCTTGATGGTGACACTGGGACTGTGTCCCTTTCCCATTAATCTCCTTTGTCGTCTCTGCTACCACGTGGCAAGCAATCTTCCTTAGCCACGCACTCTGATTGAGTACTGTGTGCTGCCACGGAAATAAAGCAACATGGCCAATGGGGCACAGGCCGAAACTGCTAAAACTCTGTGCCAAAAGAGACCTTTCTTTTAAAGTTGCTTGTCTTGGGTGCTTGTTATAGCAGCAGAAAGACGACTAATACACTCTCTTAGGATTCCTTGGTTTTCCAAACTGTATTCAGAATGCCTTACTCAATGGCCATTTCCCATTGCTGCCCTCATGCACTAGCCACTACCTGTACACACTACTTTATTTTTAGAATGATTAAAAAAAAAATAAGCTGTAGACTTGAAGAGTTAAAAACATTGAACTTGGAAAACTCCACAAGGATGACAGGGGTTAGCGTACCCTGTCCTTCAGTTTCTGTCTGATGTTACAGCTAAGCCTCGGCAACGAAGATTAATCAGAGCAAGAGGGCCGTAAGGGGCACAGGGACGGTGCTGCTGGGCAGTGTGAAAAGATGAGCAGGCCCAGAACAAATGAGAAAAGATGGAAAGCATGGAAGGCTGTCTAAACCCAAAGTGACTACTGTTAGGGTCCCCCCTTTACCTAAAAATTCAGAGGCTAGCCCAGGGCTCTTCAGGATAGTCAATAAGAGAAGCCTCCTGACCAGGCTGGGCCTCATGGGGATCAGAACCCCAGAATAGGTCAGTTATAGAGTATCTATACCCAAGCCCCTTCAAATGGCACAAGGCTGTTCCTCTCTATGGCCCCAATCAAGTCACCTCCTCATGGAGCCAGCTCCCCAAATGCAGAGCTATGGTGGAGGAGAGCCACGAGTCAGTGTATTTTAGTCCATGTCTACGCTGGCTCCCTTCTTAGCCTTCCAGACTGCGCTCTCTTGTCATAGTTGAGCTCTGCCAGAATGTAACAAAGCAATGAGCTTTTGCATTTGATTGTGGCCCTTAGAAGAGAAACCAGACATCCCCAAAAACAAACAAAGAAACAAACAAAAACCCCTCAAAACAACAACAACAACAACCACACTTTTCTCTTTCATCACCTCTAATAATCCTACTTGTCTTCAACTTGAGTTTTTTCCTCTGGATCCTAAGGTTAAGCTCCCTTCCTAACTTCTCTTCCTGTTTCTTACTTGAGCTGTTGATGCAAGATGCTATTTCTACCCCTCGACCCACAGAACTCCTCTCATACACTCGGCTCGCTTTGATGTGTGGTAGTTCCTAACAGAATGCCCCACAGAGCCACATGAATTGCCAGCTACACACAGGTGCTGTCTGCAGAGGAGAGCCCTCCCTTGCTGCTGACAGCCTACAGAGATAGTTTCTCTCAGACTCTGAGAACACAGGTTTCCCATCACCTCTGCTGTCCCATCTCAGGGCTCCCGTGCTCACCCTGCAGATCCTGAAGCCAGATAGGCTGCCCCGGGCTTTTCCTGAGAGACCTACTAAGCATGTGGAGTTCTCTGTGGTGGAACACCCCAACCCTACAAAGTGTTTGTCCCATTCTAAAATGACCACCGACAGCCCGAAACTCAGGGCTGACTCTCACCCACAGAGTTGCAACAACAGAGAAGGAGCATTACCTCTCCACTAATCATTTCGAAGGAGGCTCTGGCATCATGGTCCTGCCCCACTGTCCATTCTCCTTCCTCCTCTATCAGAATATGGATTGTTCCCAACTTCTGCTGGCTAGGCTGGCAACTGCGCAATTGAACATTGTCAATGTGCACTCCATAGAAGCCACACTTCAAATTCCAAATTTTGGTTCGTTTCCCCCAGATTAGCAACAGGTGTTACAATTCTCTATTGTGAAGGTGGGCAGGGCCACCAAATCACGGTTCCCACATCACTGGCACCCAGAAGGAGGGAAGTGCCTTTATGTGCCATTTCAAAGCTCGGGAGCGCAGATTAGATATACTAACTTGCATTTTTCACTGGTGTGATTTTCAGCTTACTACGGGTATATTGGGCAGTAATCTCACAGTGAGTCAAGGGGCATCTGCTAACATGACAATAAATGTCTCTTTTTTAACTTTTGAAAAGAATAATCCAAATTTCCCTTACTTGCCTCGGTTTATTTTTTTTTTAACCTTTTATTTGTGCACATGTGGGTTCCTCCCAGGATACAGCTTGCTAACAGTTCCACCAAGTCCAAAGTAAAAATTCAGTCTGAAGGTGAAGCAGCCCCTGCAACTCCCCCTGGGTGCCCCGTCCGTCATTTGCCATATATATGGGTTCTTTTCAACACTCTCATTTGGTTCTGAGTCACTTTTCTCTCTCTAATTATGCCACAGTTAGTCCTGAAGACCCCTAGTCAAAGCAGAAGCCTGTACACCATAGTAACTAGATTCCAAAGGTGTTATCAGAGATAATGCTATTACTCCACCTACTTTAAGAGACACACACACAGACACATCATTCTGCCAGGTCAGACACATCTGCCTAGACTGAAAGCCACACTGGACAAAGTATCCAGACCCGTCCCTCTAGAAGAAAGGACCAACTTCTCTACGACTGAATTCCCAAGCCTCTCTGCAGTCATCCACCATTTAGCTCCTGACTGCATCTAGCAGGCTGTCCACCAGCACCTGGCCCTCCATGCCCAGTGAGGGTCCTGAGCTGTACTAACACCAATTCCTCCAGCATGAGATCCATTGTTTGTTTGTTTTGTTTTGTTTTCAGTTTTTCCCAGTTTCAAGAAGAGAAAAGAGGGCAAGTCCTAGAAGAATTAGGTTTCAAACCAATACAGAAGTATAAACAACTAAGCAGAGACAAGACACCAACAGAATCCCAGCGAGAAATGCAGGCAAAGACGTAGCAACCCTTCTAAAATTAGAAGTGAAATAATCATTCACTATCGCTCAGCTGTTGTTTCTATTCTGGAACGCCTTTAACATAATCTTGTTGCAGACATGTGCGTGTTCAAGGAAAACCTCTGAATGAGAAAGTGGGTGAAGGAGAAATGTGGGGGAAAAATGGGGCCGTGAATGAGAAAAGAAAAGGTTCAGAGGGAAAAATCTGATTAGTTTGATTTGCATGTCTTATGAGCGTGGGCTAGCCGTCCAGCGCAGCCTCTTCAGGACCAGACTCCCCCTGCCTCAGAGAACCCACATTTATCTCATTCATTTACGTGTTAGAAAAACCCAAGTACTGAATATGCTATTTATAATCAGTACTCACCGTGGTATACAAACAAACAAACCAGCAACAGAAAAAGTATTAATATAAGGTCCTAACATGCCACAGTCTATATTAAATTACGGAACCATAACACCCTCCCCAACCCCCATTAAATCTGAGCATCAAAGTGGTAAAATGTAAGTAAAGAAATTATTGCTAGCACTTACATTCAAATGTTACCTTTTATTTTTGCATCCAGCATTGACAGAGAAAGCCTTTCTTTCTTGTGTGTGTGTCTGCTGTATAACCAGGGATGCCTCTCAGACCAAAACAGTACCTCAGAACACTGAACTACATGCCTTCCAGAATTTTTTTTTTTTTTTTTTGGAAGGGAGAAAAAAGTCAGCGAACTAAAATAAGTTTAATTGTCTTTTAAACTGGAAGGCAGATAAAGCCAGGAGGGGGAGGAGAAAAAGACCTGTCTTGCTTGAATTTTCTGCTCTCCCAGGACAGAAGGCAGCTTTGAAGGAAATATTATTCTGTACAATTATTCTTGAAAATGCCAGTTTTGACTTCAGTGGGCACAGGCTGACACCCCTTTCAATAATTCTTTCAAAATGAAGGTTTCTGTTCATTAATGTCAAATAAGGTAAGGACTTAACAGCTTCCACTGCAGCCTTATCAAACATTGCTTGATTATGTGCCTGCTGGCAGTTTTTACAAAGGCATTTCTGGGTGGATTCAGGTTCTTTGCATTTCACCTGACTTTTGAAAGAATGTTTCACCAGGGTGACTGAATACAAGGGCAACTTTAAAATTACCAGTATTGTCGTTTTTAATTTTCTTCTTTTGTCTTCATATACACAACACACACACACACAGTCACACACATATACACACACATGCATACACACAGAGCAGGTGTTTTGAGAGGTAATAGAATCACAGGGTGCTAGTGCTCCTTAGGAATCTGTGGCATAGATTCCCAAGTGTGTTCAGAACCCTGCACTCTCAGAGAGCTGCACACAGCTCCCCAGCCTCCCTGGAGTGAGGTGTGAGTGTGACTGAGCTCTAGACAATGAGCTGAGTGGGGTTTGCAGTGAGGCCATCTCTAGCCAACAGGGAAGAGGTCTTCTTCCTGCCTTTCTTCCATTACGCAGCTGAAAGAAAAATGGACCAAGCACCTTGGAAGAAAAGGATCCACATACTACAGAAGCTGGGTGATAGCTGAGGGGGTCCAGAGAGACAGAGTCTCCACACAAGCTCATGAGCTGCCTGCACGTGGACTCCTCCTTCACAAGTCATTGTCCCCAGACTTCTGAGACACGCAGCCCAAACTGTAACAGCAGAGATGCCGCCCGACTCAGCTGAAACTGACAGCCAGGCCTTCTTGCTTTCTCCTGTTTTGTTATTACTTTTTGAGGGTTTTTTTTGTTTGTTTGTTTGGCTGGTTGGTTGGTTGGTTTGGTTTTCTTTTTACAGATCTGGGCTGTGCTGATTGGTTTCTTGTCAACTTGATGCTAATTAGAGTTATCTGAGTAGAGGGACCCTAAATGGAGAAAAATGACTCCATTAGAATGGTCTGCAGGCAAGTCTGTGGGGTATTTTTTTTTTTTTTTTGGATTGGTGATTGATGTGAGATGGCCCAGCCCACCTCGGGAGGTACCATCCCCTTGTCAGGTGACCCTGGGTGGTGTATGAAAGCAGATTGAGTGATCCATGGCGAGCAAACCACTAAGCAGCATTTCTCCCTGGAGTTTGCTGCAGTTCTTCACTCCAGGTTCCTCCATTGACTTCCTGCTCTGACTTCCCTAGGTGATGGATTACGACCCAGGACAGGTCAACCAAACAAACCCTTTCTTCCCAAAGTTGGTTTTGATTGATGTTTTATCGCTGCAATAGAAAATGAAGTAGGGCATGGGTGTTGGGCTCTGGACTCTCTGTGTGCCAAATATAAGTTTTGCCACCCCCACCTCTAGCCTAGCTCTTCCACGTCCATCAAATACTCTTAGCAAACAGCTGACAAATTTAAAACTATATTTTTGCTGCCACATTTTACAAACTACTAATAATTTTGTAATATCCACCTACATCAAATTAGGCCTTATTCAGACTGTCATATTATAGCTTGGACCTGAAATGTCCCCAGCCCCCAGCTAATGTCTTGTGGGCTTGGTTCCAGCCTTGTGCCCCTGAGTGGCAGTAGAAGCTTTAGAAGTCACAGCTTGGTTAAAATAAAAAAATAAATGTGAAGTAACAGGGAGAGTGCTATTGCAAGGGACACTGGGGACACGGTCCCTTCCATTCTCTCTCTTTGCTTCCTGAATGCACCAGGTGAGCAGCCTCTTACCCACGTATTATAGCCATGAAGCGCTGTACCACCACACAGTTGCAAAGCAACAGGGCCAAGCCACACTCATGCTGTGAGCTGCAGGCCACACATCTCCCCTTCTGATTCCAGGCAGGGCTGGAGATTAAACCCAAAGGCCTGGGGCACATTAAACAAGTGTTCACTCCAATCTACAGCCCCAGCTCCAAACCTCCTTCTTACTCTAAAGCTGATTAGAGTCAATATTTTATCACAGAATAGGAAAGTGATTGGTATATTGTATTCTTGCTAGTAAAAGAGAAAATGACCTCTTGGGTCCAAATTATCTGAAAATATGTGTGATGTACACACACACACACACACACACACACACACACACACTGTGAAAATGCCCCACAGACTTGCCAGGGGCTCAGGCTAAGCAGGGATGAAGCTGGGGCTTAAGTCATGGCTCCCCTCCTCATCTATTTAAATGCATCATCTAATTTCTATAAGCCTATTTTATGGTCATGAAAAAGCTTCATCCTGTCAAGCTGTTGCTGCAGAAGCTAATTGGGAGAGCATATATTTTAAGTATCTGACTCTTGGCATATGAACAAGTATCTAATAAATGCTTTCTTTTGCACCTGTATATATTTATTCACTCAATAATTATTTATAAAGTCCCACATACCATGGTCTTGGAAAGGTATTGGAGAATTCAGGAGAGAGGGTGCCTGCCCTTGTGGGGCTTTTCTGTGGGTGGCAAAAGAAAGAGTGTAGCTTAAAAGAACAATTTGGTTACATTTTTCTAAACTTCCTTTTATGAGGCGATACATTAAAAATTGTGATGCTTTTAGCATACATATGTGTATTTTTAATTTGACTATTTGGAAATGAGCACTGTTAGTATTCGGGGATGTACCCCTCCTTTTATTTTATCTTGTTGAATGTAGCCTTACATTCAGACAGACTATAAAAATATGCAAAATGTGTTAGACTTTTCTCTTTAAAAAAAACTTTTAAAATTAATTTACAAAATTGTATGCTATTACCATTTAAATTGTTCACACTTGTATTCCTTTGCCTAGATGTATTAGCATTCATTCAAAAGTCCCTGTTTGAGAATATTGAATTCTTTCTCCTTTCCATTAAGTCTGCTGCTGCTCCAAGGATACAATCTTGAGGGGATTTCCCTGATGGCTCTCACCTATATTCCCTGTTCTACAGCTGCTCTTTGTTTCTTTACTTCATCACAATTAGAATTAGATCATTTGTGGATGACAAGTTGCTTGGTCCCTCACCAGAACTGAAGCCCAACACAGCCGCTGACTTGATCATCACCAGTGGAAGACCTTGGAGATCAGGACCTTTGATGGTGTTAACATGTGACTGTTTAGTTAATGAGTGAAAGAGGGGCATTTGTGATGAACATTCTCAAACAAGTGTTTCATGCTACAATAGTAATTTCCTTAAAAGAAATCCACCAAAGGGAAAAAGACTTCAGGGTCGAAGAATAATAACTCTTGATGTACAGTGTCAAATGGTGTAGACAACAATGGTTATATTACTCACCCCAAAGAAAAATTTCATTTCTCGGCATGCTCACCAATATTTTATATTTTTGTGTTGTTTTTTGTTTGCTTTGATGATGATGTTGTTGCTGTTTGAGACACAGTTTCATATCGCAGTTCAAGCTGATCTCCAACTCATGATAATCCCCCTGCCTCAGCCTCTCCATTACTAAATTTACAGGCATAAACCACTACACCCATGTTCTTCAATATTTAATAAGTATCATTTTTAGAACAATAAAAGCCCTTTTAGCCTTTATTTTTTCAACTCTAGTTCTTGATAAGATAAGCTATTTCATGGATGAGTTAGTCATTAACATCTCAGAGAAAATGACTCAGGGAAAACTGCTTATCACTTCTTTCTTAGGCTTTACCATGTAACAAGAAGGTTCCACAGAGAAACATAAATTAACAGAAAGAATGATAATTGCTGTGAAGGAATTTAAATAGATTTAAAGGTACAAAGAACTGAGAGGTTGAATTTACTAATGAAAGGACTATGTTAAAAGTATACGAAAGCCTTTGCTATCTGTATCTGCATCTTTGCTATCTCCATCTATAAAATCTTCAGCATTAGATAGAATCCATATGCCTAGTGTCTATCACAGTATTACTTAACTTAAGTCATCTCACTTCTTTAAAACCTAAATGCAGCCAATGCTGGGTATTCACAGATGATTCATTATTAGACTTTCTTTAGCATCAAGGTCCATGGATGGCAAATCCTTTATATGAAGTGTACTATTCGCATCTAACCTCACATCTACGCTTTATTACTTATCTCTATGTTACTTGTACCTACTAAATGTGACTGCTGCATAAAGCGTTGTTCTACTGTACAGTCTGGGGCAGTGGTTCTCAGCCTGTGGGTCGCGACCCCTTTGAGAATTTCAGATCGGATATCTTGCATATCAGATATTTGCATTACACCTCATAAAAGTAGCACAACCGCAGTTGTGAATAGCAACAAAAATAACTTTGTGGTTGGGGGGTCACACAGCATGAGAAACTGTATTACAGGGTCACGGCATTCGAAAGGTCGACAACCACTGGACTAAGGCACGAGGCAATGAGCAGCAAAGGTTACAGAGTCATAAAAGATGGTTGAATCCATGGATCACAACCCAAAATATAGAGAAGGCAGACTATATGTTTATGTAAAAATGAAAAGAAAGTTTGTATCCATATTATAAATACTATTCCCTTGCCTAGATGTCCTAGCATTCATTCAAAAGTCTGTGTTTGAGGATATTGAATTCTTTCTCCTTTCCATTAAGTCTGCTGCTGCTCCAAGGATACAATCTTGAGGGGATTTCCCTGATGGCTCTCACCTATAATCCCTGTTCTACAGCTGCTCTTTGTTTCTTTACTTCATCACAATTAGAATTTTTCAAATTATGTCATTTGTGGCTATTGTGAAGGGTGTTGTTTCTCTAATTTCTTTCTCAGCCCTTTTGTCTTTTGTATACAGGAGTGCTACTGATTTTTTTGAGTTAATTTTGTATCCGGCCACTTTGCTGAAGGTGTTTATCAGCTGTAGGAGTTCCCTGGTAGAGTTTTTGGGGTCACTCATATATACTATCATATCATCTGCAAATAGTGATAATTTGACTTCTTCCTTTCCCATTTGTATCCCCTTGATCTCCTTCGACTGTCTTATTGCTCTAGCAAGGACTTCCAGCACTATGTTGAAGAGATATGGAGACAGTGGGCAGCCTTGTCTTGTCCCTGATTTCGGTGGGATTGCTTTAAGTTTCTCTCCATTCAGTTTGATGTTGGCTATAGGCTTGCTGTATATCGCCTTTACTATGTTTAGATATGTGCCTTGTATCCCTGATCTCTCCAGTACTTTAAACATGAATGGATGTTGGATTTTGTCAAATGCTTTTTCAGCATCTAGGGAGATTATCATGTGGTTTTTTTCTTTCAGTTTGTTAATATGGTGGATCATATTGATGGATTTCCGTATATTGAACCACCCCTGCATACCTGGGATGAAGCCTACTTGGTCATAGTGGATAATATCTTTGATGTGTTCTTGGATCCGGTTTGCAAGTATTTTGTTAAGTATTTTTGCATCAATGTTCATAAGGGAGATTGGCCTGAAATTCTCTTTCTTTGTTGAGTCTTTGTGAGGTTTAGGTACCAAGGTGATTGTGGCTTCATAGAATGAGTTTGGTAATGTTCCTTCTGTTTCTATTTTGTGGAATAGTTTGAAGAGAATTGGAGTTAGCTCTTCTTTGAAGGTCTGGTAGAATTCTGCGCTGAAGCCATCTGGTCCTGGGCTTTTTTTGGATGGGAGACTTTTGATGACTGCTTCTATTTATTTGGGGGATATAGGACTATTTAATTGATTTACCTGGTCCTGATTCAGCTTTGGTGAGTCAAATCGATCAAGAAAATTGTCCATTTCATTTAGATTTTCAAATTTTGTGGCATATAGACTTTTGAAGTAAGTCCTAATGATTGTTTGGATTTCCTCAGTGTCTGTAGTTATGTCCCCCTTTTCATTTCTGATTTTGTTGATTTGGGTGGTGTCTCTCTGCCTTTTAGTTAGCTTGGCTAAGGGTTTGTCGATCTAGATCATCTGTGGATGGCGTGTTGCTTGGTCCCTCACCAGAACTGAAGCCCAACACAGCCGCTGACTTGATCATCACCAGTGGAAGAAGACCTTGGAGATCAGGACCTTTGATGGTGTTAACATGTGACTATTTAGTTAATGAGTGAAAGAGGGGCATTTGTGATGAACATTCTCAAACAAGTGTTTCATGCTACAATAGTAATTTCCTTAAAAGAAATCCACCAAAGGGAAAAGACTTCAGAGTCAAAGGATAGTAGCACTCTTAACTCTTGATGTACAGTATCGAATTATTAGGCAACAATATCTATAAATTACTCACCAAAAGAAAATTTCATTTCTCTGTATCCACGGTAACATTTCATATTTTTGTGCTGGTTTTTTGTTTGTTTGTTTGTTTTGTTTGTTTGTTTGTTTGTTTTTATTGCTATTATCTGTGTTGTTTCAAACACAGTTTCACACTGCAGATCAGGCTGGCCTCCAACTCAAAAGCTTGGTAAAACTGAATTGAGATTTTTTTTTTCCCCTTTGCTCCACTGGCAGAATTAAAAGAGAACAGAGAGAACCACTCTCTTTCTGAGAGATACTAAAGTCTATATATCATGCCTACACCTCCTAAATTTTCTCCTTCACAGGTACTGTGAGAAATCTGAGGACACAGCCCTGAGCACAGAGCAAAGCAGCTGGAGTCACAGGCTACGAGAGCAGCAAACGACAGGCCATAGCCCTAAACCTGTAACTCTCTCAACCTTTCTCTCTTCTCCCTTCTAGCTTTCCCACGTTTGCTCTGTCTTCCTTAGGGCCAAGTACCTTCCTCTTTCATTGACACAGATACTGTAAATTCTTAATAATGAATGTTAATAATAGAAACGGAGTAAGCCAAACATTTTTATATTTGTCTTGAGGCCAAACATTTCTTACTGGAATTGAGAGATTTGAAATGCTGAGGACTAGGGCAAGAGAGGAAAAAAAATTAAAAAAAAAAAACAGTATTGCATTTTTTAAGCTACAGAATATACTGCATGCTTGGATACAGAGAATGAACATGAAAGATTTTTTTTTCTAATGTTTGCTCATTCAATCTAAAATGAAGGTTAATAACATTGTGCATAGAGATGGGGAGACTTGAAAGCCAGAGGGAGGCCACGATGCTAAAGAGCAGAGCAGTTCAGTTGTTCGTCTCCTCTCTCCTGTGCTGACCATCCCTAAGTCCTCATTTTCTGGAATCTCGTGCATCCTTCTAGTTCTTTACTGGAAACCTGTTTCTCATTGCCTCCCAATAACTTCAAACTAAACGCATTCAAAACATAATTCTCCACCAGTCCCTTCGAATTCTGAGCTTGCCTTTAGGCTTACAATATTAATGGCCACCGTCAATATTGGATGTTATCCAAGAGAGGGTAGCTAATATTTTGATCAGTTCCCCCAGCCAGCAGCAAATAAGCACACATATCATTTTCAACAACTGGTTTAGGAATGGTTGTGTGGAGCTCTGGCCAGGGACCTACAGTCAGGTGGGTCAGATGCTAAACCAGCCCTTAAATCTTTTTGTCAATGAGGATTCTACTGGTAGCATTTTATCACCTGGGACAGTTTGAGGTTGAGACACAACGGAAAGATGAAAAGAATCCAACCTTGCTGTGGAGCTGCTGGGCTTATCAACCCAACAAAGTTTTATGTGATATAATAGATTTCCTTATTATTTAATACTTCCTTATTTGGGTGCTTGCCTAATTAAGGCTCACACTGGTTACTTTTAAAAATAAATTTTTCTTCTTTAAGTAGTGTTATGTCAGGGCATTTTATCACGCCAATGAGACAGAAACTACTACAATCCTGAATGTATCAGAATTTAAAAAAAAAAGATTAAAGCACGATTGTTTTCTAGTGCCTTCTGTGCTTTGTTTGCATGTAATAAAATAGATGCCATTTCTTTTCTCAGAAAACAATAGGAAGTGATTTTTATATGATTTTCAGATGTAATATAATCAAAGCTTAAATACACCAAAAGAAGGAGTGAGGAAGTGCCATTGACTTGGAAAGAAGATCAAAGGAACTGAATGTTTAGGTGCTTTCCAGAAGAAATGGAGGTGGGTCTTTGACTCTGGTCAAAGGACTTTATCTACTTCAATTGATTTCTTCTTGGGTTTTTCTAAGCTTAAAAAGGACAGATAGATACAGCCATCTCATGATGGCTCCGTTCAACTTAAATCACGCACCATTGAAAGTTTTAGAATTCTAAGGTCCACGGGTGTCATCATCTCTCCACAAAGCCAGAAGAATCCTTGAATTTTTTCACAGGAACACTCACAGGACGATTATAAGTTGTTCTTTAGAAATTGCTATCTTCAAAGAAAACACCTCTTATATTGTAACTCCTGAAAGTAAATTCTAAGATATCCCTAAAACAAATTCATAGTTTAAGCTTACTTTTTACCTTTCTTTATTAACTCTAAAAATATTTATTATTTCCCTTAAGTAAATACTTAAGTTACCCAATTTGGAGTTCTGAAATTTAACATTTTTAAATAATTCTTAACTGCAAAACATTTCTGCAAATTATAGATTTGTTGCAATATAATATACTAAAATATGACTCCAAAATTATAAAATTAGCATTACTATGAAGTTACCCTTATGTTTTGAAGACATCTTTAAAAAAAACTACTGAGTGAATCAATATGTTTTGCTCTGTTTCTATTATTCAGCTTTCCTTCTCTATTGCAAAATACCAGAGAATATCAACTTAGTAAAAAAAAAAAAAAAAGATTTTCTTGACTCATTTTTCAACCTACGGGTGTTTGACCCTGTTGATTTGGGGCCTGTGGCAGCACAGCACACCATGGCAGAAACCCATTGTGGGGGAGATTGTTCAACTTTTCACATCACTGTGGTGAGGAAGTGAAATAGGGAGCAAGAAAGAAGCTGGGGTCACAACATTCTCCCTTCAGGGGCACAACTCCAGTGACTTAACTTCCTTCCATCACGCCCTTCCTCATAAAGACCTCGTTACTTCCCAACAAGGCCAGAAGCTGCTGACCAAGACTTCAGTATGCAAGTCTTTGTGGAAGGGAAACTCAGCTGTAAACTATACCTTGTTCTAAAGAGAATAGCACAATGGAGAAATGCTTAACTTATAATGGAGGTATCAGATGCCAAGATATTTCTAAAGATCTATTTCTCTTTTAACTGAATATTGAAAAATCATGATCATGTATGTTTCTGGAGCTTCATCTCATGTTTACTCACAACAGCCAAGCTGTAGAAGAAATCTACATACCCAGTGAATGGATAAAGAAAAATAGCATGCATTCGTCAGGAAGGCTGTGATGAGTACCTGTCCATATTTATAATTTCACTGCATCCCACAAATATCACTGCAAGGTTCTGGGATACTGTCTTACTAGAGCTAAAGGGCCCATATAATAGGCCAGAGAAGAGGAGGTCTTGCCCCTGAGCTGTGAATTAAAAATCCATCCTCAGACCTCACGACGAAATGGAAGAAAGACCTCCAGGTGCTCGAGACACTGGTAGGCGATGGACAGTAGTAAACGAGCAGGGGTTCGTCCACACAGTTATACTACCCAGTCGCACCCACGGTGACAGACCAAAAAGCTTCCGGGAAATCACTCCCTCCCCCTCCATTCTGCATTACCCCCTCTCAACAGAGTGATGACCTCATAAAAGCAATGCAAACATGAATAAAAAATGAAAAGTAGTAGAGGAGCCTTAATTTAAAAAAAAAAAATGTAAAAAGATAAACGTAGAACAGTTGCTAGAGATAGTGTAAAAGAACTTTTTTTTTTTTTCTCTCAAGAACTTCCAAGAAATGCTGTTGCCAATCACATGAAAGTAGCAAGTTTCTCACACATATTAGAATCATGTCCCTGACATGATTTGGCAAACACTTTTATGTAGAATTTTGACACTGGGAGGCAGCATTGGTGCCAGCATGCTTTCTTTGGCAGGTTAATAATCCCCTCACTGTATAAAGACAAACCAGTACCATTAAGAGGGACTATATACACACATATTTGTGCTTATAAATATATACATATGTGTGCATATACATATATACATATGTATGTATATATTCCCTCTTGATTGCATTGGTTTGTCATGTATATATTGAATGTATGTCTATACGTATACATAGAGAAAGGAGATTGGAGAGAGAGAGGAGAAAGAGAAAGAGGTATTTCTTGTCTCTTGGAACCACCTTAAGCCTTGTCCCTCTAAAGTTATTGGTCCTAAGAAGGGGATAAGGACAGAGAAAGTAAAGTTGTTTCCACAGAAGATCCCAGAGGCTCTGTAAAGCACCATTGCCAGAAAGCTCAAATGTCAGTGGAGAGAGCAATGCCAGTAAGAACACAGCAGCTAGCAGAATGAAGCCTCAGTCCGTAGGCTACAAAGGGGGAAAGGGGAGCAGAACAGCATGACAGGAACCATGGTGTGAAGTGTGGCTACTGTGCTCGGCAGAGGTAGAGGCAGGGGCCATCCTCAGGGCAGAGGCCCCACAGCTTTGTGGGCAGCAGGACATATTCCCCTTGTATCAGGGTCCATATCCTGGAGTTGACAGTCTGTTTCTGTGGCTCATTATCTCATCCAGCTATGGGAATTAGAACAGTAATCCTTGGCAAAGCTAGTATCTTGAAGCTCTTTTGATCCCTGATCACTAAAAACCTTAACACCCAGATAGTTTTGTCCCTGATTTTAAAATGCTGTAAGCTGGGCGGAGCGACACCTGCCTGTAATCCCCGCATTCAGGAGACTGAGGCAGGGGTAGCATCAGTTTACAACACAGTCAAGTCTACAGAATCAGACCTTGTCTAAAAAATAGATATATGAATACTTAAATGAAGACATGAACAAAACGTGAAGGCTGTAAGAATGACAGAGGCTTTTAACACAGTTGCTCTACGTTTTTCACAAGTAACTCTGAAGATCACTGCAATGAAGCAATTTATAAACTTTTGGGACACAATTCTAAATCTCGGATGTCACACATTGGTGACTCAGGCCTGCAGCTTCCTACCTTCTACAGGTGAAAACAGCTTTGCTGCGCCTGTGTTTAGGAAAGAAATAGTTGGCTTCACTATTTCTTTAGGAAGAAATATGTCTTTAGGGTAGACACTGGTGGACCGTGACAGAAAATAAGGTGTCATATTCTCCACGTGGGTGTCTATTAAGTTGTGGATTATTGTAGAAGTAAATACTGAGGCCAGGCTAAATCTACAGACTCAGTACAGCTTCAAACTAGATGGCTAATCTTGAACTTATGTCTGGCAATAATTAAATTAGGTCTCCTTTTCATTTGGATATAACACAATTCAAAAAGTCTTTCTATACCAATAGCTCAAACTACAACTCAGCGGTTTATCTGGAAGCATTTATCTTTATTTCAGTGTAGAAACATGCAAACCAGACTCTCAGGGCAGGTGCTGGCATTGAATGACTTGTTTTAGTGGAAACAAAATTTAATTAATGATTATGAGAATTATTTTTCCCTCCATGAAAGACATTAAGTTTTTTCCTTCTAGATATTTTTTTCAAAGAAGACTTGTCATTTTTTTTCCAATACTGATCTGCACTCATACAAATACACTGTAGCCAATAGCTGGCTGGTTTCTAAGCTGAAGAAAAAAATATTTTAATACCACAAAAAATAAAAATGCATAAGTGAAAAGATCAAGTATTGCAAAGTGTTTGGTCAGAAGTCCAGAGACTCCCGTGTGTATATGTTAGCTAGCACACACCCCTTCCTCCCACCCTTCAAACACAGGAGAGAAATAAAGACTAAAGGGAGGCATCTGGGTTATCCACACCAACTGACTCACGGTCATCTGCAAGCCTTCTGCCTGAATATGGTCTTTCTACCATTCCCATTTTGCTCAGGCATGTCAACAATCTTTCCTGGGTTTCGTTACCAACTCTGTGACAGTTTTTCTAGACTCAATCAAAACTCCACTTAAATGAAGAGAGAGAAAACACTAGTCTCATAAATTAAGAGGGGCGACCATGGAGAAGCCACAGAGCTCCAATGGCTGCCTGTTTTGATTGTCTCCTCACACATAGCTCACTGCTGACATCCTTACAGTTCTAACACAGCCAACAGGCCCATGGTCCTCTGCTTCACCAAGGCCACGGGGACCTGCAGTCTCTTCTTCCTCCCACTCAGGGAATAGAATTCCCAATCATCTATGCTCAGTGTTAAACAAAATGGGCAGGGATAGTAGAACCCGTTCTCCACAGCTGCTTTCTGCAAAGCCGCAGGAGTTGTCTATTGTGGCCATTTTTATAGGCAGGGCAGAATGGAAGACAAGCATCCTACAAACACGTGGGAAACTGGACACAAAAGTCTTTTTTCATGGTTTTCTTCTTCTGAAGCACCCCACCAAAAGTCAGTGTCTGTCCTAGAATGCAAGACACAAGCAGTTCAATGCCTGTCTCTCCAGAGCTCTTCATCTTTGTTGTCTGTCTTTTCTCCGTCTCTTGGAGATACTGTCTTGGTTTGGGCATGTTGGTATTGGAAAGTTTCCACATTGAGTTTTTGAACAGAATTTTATATTTCATAGGACAGCATTTTAGGTCATAAACAAAACATACCAAAAAAAAAAAACCAAAGCAATAACAACAATGAAACACACAACCACTGAAGAGTCCTTTTGTACACATTGGCCAAACATTTTAAGCATTAAAAAGGAGGCTAAAGGGGGAGATGAGGGAGGGAGGGTAGGATTGGGAGGGGACAGGGAAAGGGACTACAGCTAGGATGCAAAGAGAATAAACTGTAATTAAGAAAAAAATGAATTAATTTTTTAAAAAGGAGGCTAGAAGAATGATGCCAAATTAGGAATCAGGAAATATGAATGGGGATATTAATTCCCAAGTATAGGCCTCGGGATTATGGCTCAGAGGTAGAGTCTTTACCTATCACATAAAAAGCCCTGTTTTATTCTTCAATGCTTCAACAAAAAATCCTAATTCTCACAGGTAGAGTTTGATGTTCTGACAACAGAAAAATATAGAAATACCTCCATGCACGTATTAAAATATGTATACATGAGCACATGCACACACATCCACACAGACACCTTGGGATACATCACAAAGTCCCTGTGTCACTTGGCATCTCTGCTATTAATTTCTTTCCATCATATAATGATTGTGCAGATAAGGGTTATAACTGAGGCCATATTTGGAGTTTTTAAATATAAAAATTATTTATTGTAATGAACTCACAAATGAAAATTATCATGCATCTAGATCAAGGCAGCCACTCGAACAAACACCCAATCCAAAATTTGATGCATCTCAGTGAACTTCTATACAGTTACAAGAGCTGTTCTGAAGCTATGGAGATTCATAACTCAGGATTTTTACATGTTTACTGTACTTTTTAATGACAAAAAAGAAAAAAAACATGGCAGAGTTAAAATTAGAAAGCAACTATTTTTATACCCTCTCTCATGATTCACGTGTCCTGTACCTGCATTCTATCCTTGCTCTTCACCTAATGCTATCCTTACTTGTTCTCCTTTCTAAATATTATACTATACAAAGACATATATATATATATATATATATATATATATATATATATATATATAT
>NW_026585587.1:1986097-2034051 GCF_907164565.1 Psammomys obesus
ATATATATATATATATATATATATATATATATATATATATATATATTAAAGACTAGAATCAGCTCAGGTAAATATGTTTCATCTTCATCAGAACATATACATTGGGCTTTTATGGAAATGTTTCATAACTGAATACCTCTCTCATCGGAGCCTTGTGAAATTAGACTCACCTGAACCAAAAGATACTTTAAACGATGCATTAAGAAAGAGTAAGAAAAATTCAAAACAAGCTTGGAGAATTCTGTAACACCAGAAAATAAAGAAAGGCTCCCAAAATGAAAGCACGCAGGCATGTCCCCAGTCATAGGAGTCAAACTTCTGCAGGCCTCCAGTGATTAAAGACCTTAAGGAGCAAACAAACAGAGGATAATCCCTGTATAAGAGTACTGCTCTTGCAGAGGACCCAAATTCAGTTTCCAGCACTGATGTCAACTGGACCACAACCACCTAGGGTCTAATGTGTTTGGCCTCTATGGGCACCTACACTCAAGTGCACAAACTGAAATACAGACACGTACACATATCACACATACAGACTTAAAAAAACGATAAAATGAATCTTTAAAAAAGAAACATGCAAGAGTTCTGCTACTATAAATAAAATATTTAGACGAACTAATATTGGAGGAGAAAAGATAAATATCCTTAAAAGTATATTCCAAAAATAAATGTCATTTCTCTTTATTCCAGGAGCTGTTGAATGTGGGAGACTGGGACTTAATTTTGGACCATAAGCTTGAGAAAGAAAAATTAACAATGTTACAATGAAAAAAAAAAACAAACAAACCTGACAAACAGTTACATTTACCCAACTGACCAAGCAGAAGATAGACCACCAGGCAATTTTAAAAAGCTGCTCCAAGTGCTATAATTGACGCCCGTCATGATATTGGAGGATAAGATAAGGGAACTGTGATTGTTAATTTTGACTGTCTCCCAGAAGACACACCCCTGGCCATGTCTGGGAGGTTGTTTCTTTGAGGATTTCACTGAGGAAGGAAATCACATCCTGAATGTGGGCAACGCCATGTTGGTGGACTGGTGTTCTGGACTGCATAAAAAGGGAGAAGAAAAGAAGCAACAAGTCGACAATGCATTCATCTCTCTCAGCTTCCTGACCACAGATGCAATGTGATGACCTGCCTCACATTTTTGCTCCCACAGTTATAGCTACAGCTGTCACGCCTTCCCAGTCACGAGGGCTGGACTCTTAAACTATGAGCCAAAATAAACCCTTCCTATCTTGTACTTTGTCAAATATGTAACAGCATTAAAAAAATGCAGCTAATGTAGGCACCCCACCAGACTTTAGGTTTATGGGTTAGGGACTATCATTTGAGTTCCTGAAGGACAACTCGATCATGAGTGACCCAAGGGGAAAGACATGGTTGTATACATCTCAGTCTTGCAGAGCTTGAAGTTAGTAAAGAGCAGGTACTGGCATGTAATTACGGTCAATAATAATATTGATAACTTGGATTGAGACAATACCAATGTCTTGGGTCCAACAAACACAACTGAACAAGGCAGAAATTCCAACTCTCAAGGAGTTTTTTTCAAAATTGTTCTGTTCACTCTTAGATTGGAATACCAGTTGGAATTTCTGGGCCCTTCCTGGCACTCAATAAATTAAGGTGATTCCCAAGACACTCAACATATAACCCAGCACCAATACTTAGGAACTCTATAGGACTCCAACTGTTGAGGCATCTGGCGTTGAGGACAAACAACTACCAGGTTCTCAGCCTCTTAGGTGTGATTCAGCTGTTTGTTTTAATTAGTTCATGATATGTCTTATCTCTATGCCTCTTTACTTTCAATTCTTCCAACAGTTCTTGTTATTTCTTTGGCAATTCCCATACATATTGCTGAGGAAATTAATACCAGTCTCCCCAGTGCCAAAAAACCTCTTACAGTAGTGCAGATAAAGAAGGTAGATCACTGGCCTCCTGCTTGCTTGGTCTTCCTTGTTGCCTCTGAGTTGATTGCCCCAGTTGCTGCTGATTCCTTCACTGATTTTTAGAACCAGCACTGACAGGCTTTCATCTTGGAATCATCTAGTTTTTCAATGTCAGAGTGGAACTTCTGAGACACCAAGATTTATAGGCTATATGGCTACTGGGTTGTTCACCTCTGCAGTAACAGACAGCCATGGTAGGACTCCAACTTCTGAAGCATCCAGCCTTGCAGACAAGCAACTATCAGGGTTTTCAGCCTCCTAGATGTGATTCAGCTGTTTGTTTTATTTCTACATAAATTAATGTTATAAATTCTTGAATATAAATGCTCATCCCATTGGTTCTGTTCCTTTAGAGAACACGGATTAATATATAGTCCACCATCAGGGGAAGTCAAGGCATTAACCTGGAGGAAAGAATTGAAGGGGAACCATGGAAGAAGGAAGAAGGCTATGTGCAGACTTGCCTTATGTGGCTTGCACAGCCTCCTTTGTTAGACAGTCCAGGCTTGCTTCCTGAGAATAGCACAACCCAGTGTCCTGGGCCCTTCTACATCAACTAGCAATTGAGAAAATGCCTCATAGGCAGCCACAGACTAATTGATAGGGGCGATTTTTCAGTTGAGTGTTCTTTTTGCCACTTGGCTCTAGTTTGTGTCAAATTGGCAAAAACATAGCAAGCACAGAAGATCTCTTTGCTCAAGTCACAATTCACTGAGCTCCCAGAGAGAGATTGGTAAGAATTTACTAGAGCCCTGTAGTAGAGATTGGAAATAAACACTCAACTCAAATATACCACAACAGCACAGCAGGCTGAAGTGAGGTGAGGAAAGGACTCAAGCATGAGCCATCTGAAGGCAGGAGTCATGGTGGCCCATGCCGACAGGTTAGACACAGTAGGGTAGTGAAAGCATGGGGACACCTGGAGGAGCAACAAGTCAGAAAAGGGCTACTGCTTAGGTTTGACTTCTTTCTTTTGAACTGCCATTGAGACACTGTAATGTAGAGTGTGTAGGTCTTTGGTTATGCCTCCACAAGGTTCGGTTCATAACCACTATTCAAGAAAGGGGAAACATTACCAGCCCCACGGAATCTTCGCTTTAAGCTCACTTCAGCCTCAAAGGTAGTCATTAAAGTTCTACCTCCCAAGCTGAGTTTTGCCCACTTGTCCTCATTAATGGAATCCTACTATCAGTACCTGACATCTCCTCCTCATTACTATTGTGTCTAAATGAGGCATCTACACTCTCACATACACGTACAACTGATATACACGTGTCATCCCTTTTCACACAAGTAACTTATACTGTCACTGAACGTGGTTGGATATTGGGGATGTGTTCCTTTGGGCCACGATAAATTAGTGTTCAGTAAATATTTTGGCACATCCTTGGTGTACGTGAGCATGCATCCAGTACACACAGAATTCTAATCACTGGGTTGCAAGGTAGACACACGCTTAGCATAGTAGCCTTCTATCATGGCTCTATGAATTAAAGTCTTACCCGGAGTTACTGGGGTATACATAATCTTTATTTTCATTAACATTTTGGATGCTGTCAATCATTTTAATTTCAGCTGTTTGACAGTTATGTGGTATAAGACGCAAAGTGTGCACATCCTTGAAAGCTGATGACAAGGGTCATTTAGATATTCCTTTTTGTTAAATGCCACGCTCACCTTTCTATTGTGTCGTCTGTTTTTACTGATTTGTAGGCAGGTGCTCTATAAATTATGGCCATTAGCACCTTATTAGAGTTTAAATAGGAAATACGGCATTCTAGTTGGTGACTTGCCTTCACCATATACATGTAATCTGCTAGAAACAAAGTGATTAATTTCTCTGAGGTCTAACTTATTCATCTTATAAATAAAACTTATTAAAAATGGTAAGAATTTTTTCCTGGTCCAAGTTAATGAAGTTTTAAAAATTGATTTTGGAAGTTTCATTGTTTCAATTTATAATTTAAGTTTATAACTCACATTAAACTGACCACTGTTGGCGATTTTAAAGATAAATCAAGATTCATTTTGTAATGTACACAGGTCTATTCCTATATTTTCACACCTATTAACTGATCTGTAACTTCATCCTTGTATCAGGACCGCCCATATATTAGCTACTTTTCCGTTGCTATGATAAAATACATGACAAAGTCAACTTACAGAAGAGTTTATTTTTGGCTTATGGTTGCAGAGAGATAGGAGTCCATGATGGTGAAGCAGAGGAATGCAGAAGGAGACAGTCATGGCAGCAGAAACAGCACACTGAGAGCTCAAACACAAAGCCACAATCACGAAGCGCTAGTGAGTGGAAATGTCCAGTCTTTAAAATCTCAATGTCCCCATTCAGTGACATACTTCCTCTAACAAGGCCATAGCTCCTAAACCTCCCCAAAAGGTGCTACCAACTAGGAACAAGGTATTCAAATAAAGGAGTGCATGAAGCCAGTCTCATTCACACGGCCACAATACCGACTTAAGGAATTCATCTTTATTGTAAAGTGCTGATGTCCGTAGTCAGTCTCCTTCACGCCTCATCACTGACTTGTCTGTTCTTGAACCTCTGCTTTCCATATATCCCTCAGTCTGCGCACATGTACAGACAAACTCACTTAGATTTTCATAGAAATCCAGTGGGAAATTTAAAAGTGCTTTTTTATTAAACATATTCACAGCACTTATTATTTATGGTAATATAATTAATGCATCCTTAATTTTACTTTGTAATTATTTTTCGTACTTAATTTTACAAAATGACCTTTGACCCAGTGAGCCTAAAAAGTCCAAGGACATTACTAATTTGTTAACTATATCTACAAATTTATCTTGTATCGTTTAATGTTTACAGTTACACTGTTAATAATCAGTAACTTCCTCTTAAATTCTCATTTTTAAAATGTCTTTTTCTTATCTATTGTGTTACCTGTTAAATCCAGTAAAATTATTAATTCGTATATGGTATCTATAGTTTATCTTTGATTTTTAAGTGTGAACAATCACATCATCTGGCAACAATAACAATATTATTTTCTTTTTAATTAGTGTAATTTTGATTTTTTTCTTGCCTTATTGCATTGCCTATAAGTTTTCATACAATGATGAATAAAAAGTATGATATATACGTCTCTCTTAGACAATCTGTGCAGACAATTTTTAATATTTCACCATTACATAAGATTCTTTTAAAAGAAATCCACCATCAAAATACTAATGGTCTTTATTTCTCACTGAGATTTTTATCATGTATGGATACTTGAACTCATCAAATAATCAAATGCTTTGCTTTTCTTCACCTGCTATCTTTTGGGAAGTCCAGGAATCAAAAACCTGAAACAACCAGCCATACCACATCCACACACAAGAACAGAGAGGACTGAATCCATGCACTTCTCCTTTCATCTCCTTCCGCTCTTACTGAGTCTAAGATCCACACCCAGGGAATGGTGCTGCCCACACTGGTGGGAAGCTTCACCTGAATCAGCAGATCAAGACAGTCTTCTGCAGACATGCCTCAAGCCATCTTGATCTAGAAGATTACTCATTGAAGACTCTCCTCCCAAGTGATTCTAAATTGTGTCAAGTTAAAAATTAAAACTGTTACAGGTACCAAGCTCATCTATATACTTTTCTTCTATTAGTTTGATACTGTGATAAACTACATTAATTAATTAAAAAACTTAGTGTGCACATTGTATTATTGGAATAAACTTCTTTGTCATGTTATATTATCAATGTATAACAGTATTAATTACTTACTAATTACTGTCATGGATCCTAGTCTAAACAATGAGACCCTTGACAAAAGTATTATACTGTTTTGCTTTTTCTTTATTGTTCACAAAATTATAATCATATTGTAACAATATGTATAAAAGTGTAAACAGTGTGCAAAAGGTATCCTAGTCTATTCTTTGTCTTACATTTAGGTTTGATAGGTTCCTATGGCTTGTTGAATTGAAGCCCTCACTCTCCCAGTAGTGTTTTTCACACAAAAGATGCTCTCAACTATGTTTCCATGGAGGAGATGCTGGTGGTGTTTTTGTATTAATGAGTACCATCTTCCCAGCCCAAATCTTCAGTCCACTTCCAGATCTAAACTCGCAACTTACTGGGAGGATAGTGGTGCCCACTTATCGCAGGTAAATGCCATGTTTACAAGGCCCACTATGTTCTGGAGAATAAAGAAGCACGTGGCATTCACTCCATGATTTGGGCCTTCTACACAGGCCAGTCAAGAGTAAACTCTGTAAGGTAAGGCTACCTGGGAAAATTTTTAACAGTCTCCATTTAAATTATTATTAAGGGCTATATTTGTAATTTTTTAAAACATAACTCATCTTTTCGTGTTTAAAGAGAAATTAGAAAGTTGGGCCCTGTGGCACACACATGGAACCCCAGAACAAGAGAGGCAGAGATCATAGAATCACTTGCAAGTGATTCTATACTGAGAGTTCCAGGTCAGCCGAACTACATAATAAGCCAGAGAATAAGGGGAAGGGAGAAAGGAAGAAGAGGAGGAGAGAGAGGAGAGGGGATGGGAGAAGAAAGAGAAGAGAGAGAAGGGTAGAAGAAATTATTCTATACCTTTTGTTTAAAAGGCCTGTGTCTTTAAGCAGGACATTTGACATCTCCACTATTCCCTGACATTTATGCTGCATCTTAAGTCTTCCTGGCACAACTTGCAGATGTATGAACCTTAGGTAACTCACTTTGCTGTTTCCAGTTTAGGTACTATTTCTGGGATGAGCTTTTGCCACACCGTCCACTTATCTACCAGTATACCGTCTAGCACACTGAGGCTACTGTCACATCCTAGAGGCCCCAAACCATCATCAGATTTCTTGAACCTTAGAACCAAAATAGAAGCATTAAAAACTGTTCCACAGATGTATGCCTGAGATAGACACAGAAGTCTGTAAGGAAAACGAAAACAAACAAACAAACAAAAAAAAAACAACTTTTAGAAACATGAGCCAGAAATTGATATGTGACTGTTACATAGACGAGAAGATAAAGCTTCAATGCAGTCATCTTGAGCTTCTCAGATCCAATGCATCGAATGTGATATGTCACAGACCACAATTAAAGTCAATAATCAATAATAAGCTACACCCAATAGAGTTCAGAGAAAACAAAACTTCAAAACAAGCTGTCATGCCAGTCCTTGGGGAGAGAGGTCCATTAGAACAAGATATATGTCGACTGTGATAGGGTCAAGGACAACATATGGACCCACTGATGTCCATTAGAAGGCACCCATGAGACACCTAATGCACCTTTCTCAATGGATTAGTTAGAGAGGCAGAGAACAGCACCTGCCCAGATGGTCCGTTTCATCTATCTAAAAAATCACAGGAACTAATCCTGGTGAACATTATTGTCCTTACGTGTTTGCCTGTGCGTTCGGTTGGTTTTTAATGGAGCATTTTAAAGATTCATTCCTCGGACTGAATTGTGTCTCTCCATGCATTGCTGATCTGCTTGGTGGAGCACAGAACTTTCATGCGTGTGCTCTGCGGGGCATAAATGGCGTTATATAACACGAGCCTACACTGCAGTGGCCAATTTTGCTGTTATTCTTTGCTCATCAGGTGAATAATTCATCGCCGGAGGTTAGTGTGAACTTGACATTTATTACCATTTATTTACCATTTGCTGGTAACACGAGCAGTTGAAGCAGGTGTAAAACACACTTAGAGAGACTTTTATTAAGTTAAGACAGTAGACCAAAAGACAATGCTCGTCACAAAGAAGAACATTAAAAATTGCCTTTCATCCTGTGTGTGTGTGTGTGTGTGTGTGTGTGTGTGTGTGTGTGTGAGTATGCATACGTGTGAGTGAAGGAGTACCTGCATGTGGCCAGAGAGCAGCAATGTCAGGTATCTTCTCCACCTTATTTTCTGAGTCAGAGCCAGTTGGTGAGCCTGGATCTTCTGCCAGTTGTCCTAGTCTGGCTGGCCAGTGAGTTCTGGGGATCTGTCTGTCTCCCTCTACTTCAGCTCCAGAGTTACAGACATGAACCCCAGCTCTGGGCTTTTATGTAGGTGCTAGAGATCCAAATATGGCTCCTCATGCTTGTACAGGAAGCACTCTACCAACAGAGACATCCCTCCAGGCCCTTGTCAGTTTCTCTTTACCAATCTCCTCTTCACCTTTCTCCTTCCCATTTAAAGAGGTCCCCTGACCAATCTTGCAGCTTCATTTCATCGGCACAAGCTAAGAAGGAAACGAAGGTAGGGGATAGCTGTAAAGAGCTGGTCTCATTTGCGCTGGTCATCAAAGATCAAGAGAGGCAAGGGAGTCAGATGAGAAGGATCAGACGGGCTAAGCAGACAGCCACTGACCACAGAGATCCAAACGCCCAGAAAACCAGACAAAAATTGGAAACATCCTTGTTGGCCAAAAAGCCATATGCTTTGGGGCTAGGACTGGAATACAGGCCAGCTGATGTGAAATGTGAAATCTTGGAGGAGTAGAGGGCAGACTGGGGAAGTCATTCTACCTATAGATACAAGACTCATCATCTAATATAGCCTTATGGTCATTTAACTTAAGTCCAATGAATGCTTCATGGTGGCCCTGTGGAGGGCTAAGAAAAGATGTATTTCTTTCCTTGCTGGGTTTTGGTTGGGTCTCCTTTCCATTCCTTTCAAGTGAACCTTGGCCATGAAACTTTCTTCGGCTACTCAGCGTGAGCTGTGCAGACCCATCTCTTGTGGGCAGAAGCTTCGGGAGCCATCTCTAGATTCTTTTAACATCTAAGCTGTCATGGCAATAGCAGTAACAAGTACGAGAACTGGCATTTCCTTCCATCAAGCAGGTAGACTCAAAAAGGGAGACTCTCTACCAGCCTACACAGGTGCGAAGGGTGATGAAAAAGCCTGCCTGACACATATAGCACATTTGTTCCTACGTAGACAGAGAACACCCCATTTCCTCGCATGCACAACTTTTTAAACGCGACTGCATATCTTACATGCCTTAAGCCCTTCGCCTATGGTTGCCTCGTTTACTGAAAATATAGTGAAATCCAAACTCAGGTCTATCTAACCTTTATTTACAACCACGTTAGCAAGAGCCAATGAATTGCACACAGAAGAAAGCAAGGCTTCTCCTTCATCAATATAACCTGGAGACTCACGTAGCTGGCATAAAATTGTCAACTGTGCAGTTCAAACTCACCTCACCCTCTTTCCAAAAGAAAAAAAAAGTATATAGATAGATAGATAGATAGATAGATAGATAGATAGATATAGATATAGATATAGATATAGATATAGATATAGTAGAAAGTTCAAGAACAGCATACAGTACCAAATGACATTAAATGTCATACTGTCCTGTGAGACAATCAAGAGCTTCAAAGGTACCCAACCTAGGGAGATTCTGGGGGTGGCACATGCCCAGGCTGCTTAGCTAAATCACAGTTCTTTCTATTATCCCTCAAGACAAATACTAGAATCCTACAACAAATAAGACTTCCCTTGCTTCTCAAGCCCACCGTTCCCCAGAGCCATAGGAATTCGGGAACAGGAGACAATGCGAAATACTGTAAGGCAGTGGTTCTCAACTTGTGGGTCACGACCTCACAGGGGATCACATTTATATTATGGTTCGTAACAGTAGCAAAGGTACAGTCATGAAGTAACACAATAGTTTTATGTTTGGGGCGTTACCGCAACAGGAGGAACTATGTTAAAGGGTCATAGCATTAGGAGGGTTGAGAACGCCTGCTCTAAGCATCCAGAGCCTCACTCATAGCAATATTCTATATGCAACCGAAATTTTCTCTTTCCTCGGTATACAATCAGAGTTTGAAACTATAAGTTCACAGTACAGAACATAACCTTCTTGCACATTCTAATTGTGATTTAGGAATGAGAAAATTGCCTACATATATTTTTTTTTCCTGTCTTTTAGTTGGTTAAGTCAGTTTTTTAAGACAGCACCTCATTTCGTACCCAGGCCGGCTTTGGTCTCCAGATCCTGTTGTTTCACAGACATGTGACACTATGTCCGACCATGTATTTATTTCCACTCTGTGACCCCAGATGACCCCAGAAACACTAAGTGGCACCGGCTGTTCTTTTTTCAGCACCCCAGTACTGAGATTATAGGCACGCACCATCACAACCACTTATTTACTTATAAATCTTCATTTTAGGTATCAACTAACTAATAAGAAGAATCAAGTTTAAGATCAATTGAAAATGTTCTAATCAAACTCATGTCGCTTTCTTCTTGCACAGCCTGAGATTCATCTCAGGTCTTTCAGCCAAAGTAACAGATAACGTACTCTCACTTTTAGCAGAGGGGATAGAAATACATTATTTAGCTGTCATTTTATACCATGCTATTGACTTTCAGATTAAGCCGTGCCTCTAAAGTCTGGCTAGAATCCACACACTGCCACATTTCATCTCGGGGAATCCCGTTACTGTGATGACTAAATGTATGTGTCATTCAAACTCATAATTTATTTATTCCATTAATATTTAGATTGGCTTTCAAAGCACCAAGCAACTGAATAGGCTGTTTTAAGGCACATAATCTCCATCATAACTATTTCTTCATTTTTTTCAGAATAGTAAAAATGGTGGTCATCCGTTTGACCAGACAGACCAGAGGAGTGGTTTTTAAGTTACCCTCGACTTTCTATGACACCCTCAACTTTGTCCCTGCAACATCTAAACTAAAAGCTGCCACATAGCTTCCGCATCCTGTTTATAATGAACTTAATGTGACATTTTCGTGCTTTATGTAGCAACTATATGCCGGGTTACATTTGTTACAGGCTTTTCAATCTCACATACTGAATTACAAATTAACAGCAATTTGCCGAAATATCACAGCTGAGGAAACAGGACATAAAAATACCGAGTGCTTGAGTTCGAATAAAATTTGTATCTTTATATGGCTTTAACTCTTCATAACATGCTCATAAATCTTGGAGAATTAATTCATTAATTAATGAATTAATGCTAATTCATTAAAGTGTTAATATTTCAAAGGGGCCAGAGAATATACCCAAAACCATTTGATACAAAAGCTCTGTTTTTGGCTGAAGGTAAATGTAGAAAAAGATAGACCATACACCTCATATAAACATAGTTTAAAAAGCAAAACAAATGATACTCTGATTTAAATGTCAAATGAGGCACATGATTTTTTTTTTTTTTAAACGAATGCAATGGGGGCATCTGAGTGAGAAGGATTGCCGATGCTCAGACACTGGCAAATAAGCAGGCCTCCCTCTGCTTCAGCTCTCATTCTCAGCAGAGCCAAGCATCCCACACTTAAAGCAGAAAGGTGAAGCTTCTGTGCCCCATGAGGTAGAACTAATACGCTCAATGCAAATCAAAAAGTGGGAAAAAAATATTTCAGTATAATGCATGCAGCAGCATCTGTGACCCGGGATGACGTACAAAAGGTTGCACTATTGATTTTTCAGTAAGAGTAGAAAAGAAATGGGGCAGACGATAGCAAGCACTGCAAATGAACACACAGTTATGATTAAAGGAAAATGAAGTAAGCGTGTTCTGTCAGCACTCTGAGGCCAGAGGCTGGGGCCAGCTTTCTCATGAGCATACCGAGCTACGGTACAGGAAGATGCTAATTCCACCTATCCTCTATAAACTCCAGGCACTACTGATTCCTTCAAGGACCATCCTGGAGTGTTTTTTTTTTTTAAAACAGGTATTGCTGTTGCCTTCCGAACAACCAGTTCACACTACCTAGCAATCCTTCAGCGACCTCCCCTGTCTTAAGGGTCTAAAGCATCCTTTTGGTTCTCTCCACGCAAAACAGAGCCTGTTACTCAACTCAACCAGGAACTTTAAATAAGGGCTTTAGAATTAGTCATTGCTGTCATTTAATCAGGCCCTCAAAAAGGCACGGGCTGTCCTTTGGGTCTCTAACACAAATACCCACTTCCACACTTCTTCCCAGGGACAGTGTTGGTGAGGCAAAGCTCAGGAACAGGAACGGCTCTGGTGGCCGGATGGGAGTCAGGTGCTACAGCGCTGAGGGATGCATGTGTTTCCAGAGTTTTCCATCTTATCTTTTTTATCATTATTGGTGTGGTGACCCAGATACCAGTAAACCTCCATAAACCACCAGCAGACTCAGTTTGGATTCTGCAGGGCTGGTGAGGTTAGCCGCAGCTCTCGACTATGGCTGGCACTTAAGATTCTTAGTTTCATTTCAACATTTGGTTAAGGAAATACTGACCGGTTGGGCTTTTTAAGTGTGATTTTCCAAATGGTCCTTGTTGAAGGACTTGTTTTGTTTCTAGAATGGTCAGTCTTAGGCAGTCAGCCCCAGAGCCAAAGACCCAAGTTCTCAACTGTGAGAGAAAAGGGGGGATCCACACACCAGGATGGGTCCCCGCTCGGCAGAGGGGCAGATTGCCAAGGACCTTCCCAGCGTAGATTTTGTCTCCACTTGGGCTCAGGTGGAGAGGTTCCCTAAAAACTCCTGCTAGCATCCCAGCCAACACTGTCAAAAGCTCGGGATCGCCAGCGACAACTTTATTGCAGCGTTTTGTTTGTTTGTTTGTTTTTTTCTGCACTGGGTGAAACAGCTTCAAAGAACCAGGTAAACATCCCACCGGAACCCTCCGTGCGCAAAGCCCTGTCCCACGCAATCAACCACTCTTCTCACAGGTAACCCCAGGAACCCGGTGCACATGAATCCTACAGGAAAGGAGCCAGTCAGGAAGTCTCCAGGATGCCGGGACCTGGGGTACCTTGAGAGCGAATCTTTCTTTCCTCCATGCAGTTGAGTCATTAAGCAAAAAAGTGCAGGGGGTGCCTCAGGGTTGACAGACTGTCCAAGCACCCTGGCCTTGGGGGCAGGCCGCCCGCTGGGGGTCCCCTCTAGAGTTCCCTACACCCCTAGCGCTGCATGCCCCCCGACCACCTAGACCCCTGGGAGCGAGTGGCCCTTACGTGTTCGAGCTTATCTTTCCTCCGGAGCCAGACGCTGGCGCTGTAGTCCTGCTGCTTGACACTGCTGTAGAAGTTCGCGCCCACTCGGGTCAGGCTGGGCGAGGGCTCCTTGGGGCGGCTTTTCAACCTCATCTGCTCGAAGCCCTCGTGGGGGGAGGCCGAGAGCCACTCGTGCTGCCGGATCTCCATCCTGACATGACCAGGCGGCGGCCCGGAGAGCAGCCCGCTCGGGATGGGAGCAGGGCGCCGCCGGCGAGCGAGAGGCCGGACGGGCGGTGAGGATGGAGCCGAAGGAGAGAGCTGGGAGCTCGGGGTGCCTATCGCCCTAGGGTGCTGGCCAGCGGCACGGGAGCGGGGACAAGGGGAGGGGGACGGAGGAGGGAGGGGGTCTCAGGGCAGGGGATGGGAGAAGGGATGGGGGGAGGGGGCGGATGGTGGTGGGGGTAGACGGGACAAAGGGAGACCGGGGAGGAGTGGACGCCTGCTCGGGAGCGGCAGGGGTGAGGGTGCAGCGGAGGTGGCTGCGTTGTCGCCTGCCACTGCGGTCCCGGGCGGGAGCTCCGCTCGCGGCTGCTCCGCACCAACTGTAACCCGGGCACCGGGGCGGGCGGCGGCGGGGGTGGGGTGCGGTGGGAGGGGCCCAGCGGCCGAGCCGGAGCCCGCAGGTTGATGCAGTGGGGAGCAGCCCGAGGCGAGCGCTGAGCGAGTCCAGCCACCGCCCTCTGCGCGCGCCTCTCCCCAGCCGGCCCGCCTCGCCCTCGCCCTCGCCCTCGCCCGCACCGGTTCTCGCAGACCAACCACCGGGCGAGCGGCTTGGCGAAGTGAGCGCGGTCCGTGCGATGGCTAGCGAGGCGCGGGAGGACGGCGCTCCGGGAAGCCACCTCCTCCTCGCAGCGCCGCTCCACCGTCTACCCTCGCTGGGAAAGTTCACTAACTTCCCACCTAGGGAGCCCAGGCACCTCACCCCGGGGGATTCGGCCGGGAGTGTCCGCAGAAAAGAGCGTAGAGGGCGTGTGTTTGGAGAACCTTGCTCTTGTACTTCATCTGAGGATGACGCGACGCATGCCCCTCCACCAGGCAGCGTGGCCCTCTCCTGTCCAGCTTGTGGGACCTGTCACTCCTTAGCTCTCAGGGTCCACCTTGAATCAGGCTCCCCGGGGCTGTCCGGACTCTCTCTCTGGGGAGGCGATCCAGCACCGGTCTACACCGTATGCTTAGACTGTTTCTAACCTGTGTGTGTGGCTGGCTACTGTGCGGTTCTCTCTGCAGCTTCTAGGCTCAGGAGGGCTTTTCCACCAAGACCAGTGTGAAAACAACCAAGCCCAAGGATTACGGTGGCGCGTCGAAAATTGAATCTTAGATTCTCTCTCCTTCGCTCTCCCTTGTAGTCAATGGATGAAAGCATTTCTGGCTTGTTGTTTTAATCAGAAAACTGAAACTTAACTGTTGTTAAGGCTTGCCTTGCGAGGCTCTGGGTTTTAAAAGCCTGGAAAGTCAATATAAATTCGAGACGCACCCAGGGGAGTGGGGTTGAAACAGCTCAGAGGGCAAACTTACCCAGCCCTTGCCGGTACTCCTACACACCCCCAAGAAACACCCAACATTCTTGCTCAGATGGTGGTTTCATAGAAAGATATGCCAATTTGGAATCTGTCAAACTTGTGAAGACAACGGTGGCCGATCTATTCAGAGTCCTCATTTCCTAAGATTGACTCAGGGAGGGGTATGCCAGGAGACAGAGCCCCGGCTTTGCCAGGCCCTGGCTCACACTGCCTTTCCAAATGCGGTGCAAAAATAATGGTTGAAATAGAAACCCGTGGGCAGTCCATGTGAGCAAGGAGCAACTGAACACAAACATACAATTTTTCAGTCTTAGCATCTAAACTGCTGGGCAGGGTGACCTATGGATTGTTGCTAAACCTCACATCTAATTCTGCAAGATAAACGTTATGAAGCCCATTTTCCAGACAGGGATCTGAGGCGGCAGGAGAAATCACACTTTCAAACACAAACACCTGAGCCAGGCTTTGAAAAACCGTGAAGCCGAAGTTGTAGCTTAGCCAACTGCTCACCTAGCAAGGGCGGGTCTTGACTCCAATCCTTGCAGCAATAGAGTGAGAATGGCCTACATTCCATTGTGTAATATGAAGATTATATACTATAATAATATTTCATACTATAATCATCTACCATATTATTTATCATCTCTCAGTTTTCACTATTACAATTTTTAAGAATAAACAGAGTCTAAGTGGATACAATTAGATACAATGGATACAAGCTGTCTGCCCTTCTGGAAAGAAGCCTTCCCCACACCTTGACATGTGATAGATTGCCAACTCAGAGTAATAATGCAGCGATGGAGTGCCTGACCACAGAGGAATTTAAATAAACACTTTCCATATTAAGCCGGTTTTTTAGTTGAATGATTTTTGGGGAATTGAACTCAGGACCTCTGAAAGAGCAGTCAGTGCTCTTAACCACTGAGCCATCTCTCCAGGCCCCGAGATGAGTGGCTTTTTAAATTATGCTTTTATAGGGGAAAACACTGTGAAAGTTTCTATCATCTCCAGTTTTTCAAGACTGCAAAAGAAGTGTGTATCACTCCCTACCTGTGCCAGTAAACTACTGAACCGAGCGTTGTCATCAACACACAGATGTTTGCTGTATTAAAAAACTATCAGGCAAAGCATGAATTCCCACGGCTTCCTGCTCACCCTTATTACTGAGGCACACCAGGAGGAAAGTGGACTCAGTGAGTCCAGTAGGTACCTGCATTTTCTCTCACAGCCTTTTCTCCTATCTTTGACTCTGGTTCAAGCTTATTGTTTGTGACAGTAGGACCTTTCCAGCTGATGTTCAAAAGAACATTTTATATCAAATTGAATTGGATTCCAACTACTGGAAGGAAGAAAAATATTTCTAAAGATGACCAGTACTAAAGGATTGCAGCAAAGGGAGGAATATTAGGAGAGGATTGGCATTATGGAACTCACACAGCTTACTCCCAGAACACTTATTCCTAAGCATTTTCACAGCACTTTGGTCTCTTGAATGCACTCTAAGTACTGGGCATAACTTATCCTACCAGCTCATTGGCTGCTTGCAAGCTGGAGCAATGAACGCATGGTCCTTTACTCTGCTGATGGCACCTCCCTGGTAATGATCACATAATAAACCATACAGAATAGATTAATGAGTACTAACAGTGAACAATCCATTTTTACTACTTTTTCTTTGAAAGGATTCAAAATTAACAATACTCAGAGTTTAGAGCCAGCTAGATGGCCCAGTATATAAGAGCACTTGCCACCAAGCTTGACAACTTGAGTTCAGTCCCTGAACTGCACATGGTTGAAGGAGACAACAAACTCACAGGACCCACCCACCATGGGGCCCACTCACCACACACACACACACACAAGCAAAATAAATACTCAGATTTTGGAGCCACCTCCTTGAATTGCTTAGTTATAAATTTCCCAGTTTTTACTTGGTTTCCGTTAGCTTGGAGTTCATAAAATGAATGGGGACGTGCTGATCAGCTTTCTGTCACTGTAAGACATACCTGAGGTGGTCAGAGTATGAAAAGAGGGAAGGCTTATTTGGATTCGATGTTGGAGGGCTTGGTCCGTGATTAGTTGCCTGCACTGTTGGGGCCTGCGGTGAAGCAGCATATCACAGCAGATGGCAAGCCGCTCACCTCCCGGTGGGGAAGGAAACCAAGGAAGAAGCACCTGCTGAGCCTCCATACCCCCCTCTAATGGCATCCCGCTAATGACCACAATACTTCCCACAGGCCTCCGTTTCTTAAAGGTTCCACCACCTTCCAATGCTGCCACAGGCCCAGGGCACATGTCTTTAAGCAACATGGACCTTGGGAGAAACTCTTATTATATTTTTTTAAATTTATTTTATTGTGTATACAATGTTCTGCCTGCATATACAGCTGAATGCCAGAAGAGGGCACCAGATTTCATTATAGATGGTTGTGAGCCACCATGTGGGTTGCTCAGGACCTCCTCTGGAAAAGCAAGCAGTTCTCTTAACCTCTGAGCCATCTCTCCAGCCCGAGAAACTCTTATTTTAAAACACAGTCAAGGAATAACTGCTGCTCGTTCCAGCGATCGCTCTGGGAAGAGAAAGAGAACTACAGCGCTTGTATTGTTCTTAGAACTTTCATGCACCGGAATGTTCTCTGCGTTGTTGTAATGATGGTTATCTTTTCCTTCCACAGTTCCACCATCTGAGTAATCGCAACTGTTTAGTTAGTGCATTCAGCCACAAACTCACATCTAGGAGTACTTTATCTTGCCAAAACTAAGATATTAGCTATTAGCTACTTGCTCCATTACACACACACACACACACACACACACACACACACACACACACACACGTCCGAGGTAGAAAATTAAAAGCCCAGGACCCTTAAATAACCTGCTGTCTAGTAAGTCACAGAGTGTGAGATAGAAAAGGCAGGCTCACTGACTCTAAATAAAGATTCAGCCCCTATCATTTCAGATGGGAAAACCCCAGATGACTATTTCTTCGTGTATGTATACGTGTGTGGGAATGTGGAGCCCCAAAGGCCACACTGGCTGCCCACCAGTGTCCACCAGCTGCTCTCCACCAGGTTCTCTTCACTGAACCTGGGGCTCACCTGTTCCGTTAGACTTCCTGGCCAGTGAGGCTGGGATCCACTTGTCTCTGCTGCTATCCTAGAACTGGGGTCACCGACATCCCCCCCCCCGCCAAGTTTTTTATGTGGTTACTGAGCATTGAAACTTTGGTCCTTCTGGCTGTGTGGTAAGAACTTTACCCACTGAGCCACCGGCTCAGCCCACTTCTTAATGATGGTGTGTTTTATTTTTTGCTTGTATATTTTCATTACGTATCATTGTTTTGTTTTGTTTTTTTTCCAGAGGCTTACTACTAGGTAATTTTTTAAAAAACTTCAATAATTCAATGTTTCCTGACAAATCCTAATTACTGTTACACTATGCAAGTCTGTGCTGAAAGGCTGTCTTAAAACCAACAAACAAAAAACATATGTAACAGCTAAGATGGCATTGCTTTTCAAAATAGATCTTAATTATAAGCTTATTTCTGTGGAAAATTTAAGCAAAGCACTCCTATTTGAGTAAAAGTAAAGTGTCCCAGATTTAAAATGTTTTCTGAATGGATATGAAAACACTCATACTCTTGAAAATCATGTTTAATTTTGCATTATTGTCTTTACTTAAGAGGTTATTGTTTAGGTAGAAAATAAATGTATACATACTGTTAAATTACTAATAAAGTAGGTTTATCTACTTACAGACTTATTTTACACTAAGGGTTCCCACTTGGAGTCTGTGCTAGGCACAGTGTTGGTTGGTCTTTGAAGGCATCCTATCATTTAATTCGCAAAAATCTTGCAAGGTTAACACAACTATCGCTGCATGTAAGGATCTGCTTATATCAGATTCTTAGGTTAGGTCAGTGCTGGCTATATAATTTATGGATAGAAGAAGTTTATTTAGCTCTTGGTTCAGTAGGATGTACCGATCATGTTTAGGGAGAGATTTCATGTTGCACTGGAACAGACGGTGGAACTGTGTACTAAGGATGAAACCCACAGGGTACAGTTGCTATCGAAACCCTTAATCATAATAATGAACCTATTCTATCTGTGATGGCTCTACCCTACATACAACCAAACCACCTCCCATTAGGCTGCCTCCCAGAATCACTGCATTGGAGAGCAATACCTCCAATAATGAATTGGGAAGGTGCATTTCAAACCATAGCAGCATGTTACAAATGAGGCAACAAAGACTCAAAGATACAAGGGATGAACCAGCACCACAACTGTTAGATGGGCTGTGTTCCAAGTGCCTTTTCATAACCAGTATCTCTGCTGGGTTGGCAGCCCTAATGGTGACCTGGAGGGAGTTGGGGAGTAATGAAAGAGCATCTAATTCCTAAGGTGAGATCCAAGTACTGTAGCTTTCTATGGTGATTTGGAGCTTATAATCTTATCTACACAAGAAGAACCAAGTCACACTGTACTGGAATGTTCACCTCAGTTGACAAGGTACCAGCTATGGAGACTCAACCCTTCAAGTTGCTAACTTCTGATCACAGGAAATGTAACAATGTCTCACTGGGAAACAAAGAAGGTAGTTGAAAGAGTTAATTAGATAGTTCAGCATACCCCAAAGCTTCTAGTAAAAAAACCACAACGTTCTTCTGGCTTCCAGTTCTTCCAGCTCATGGTGTGGACAGATTAATCAGACAATTGATTAAACTGCCACTTCATTTGCTCTTTGTGCCCATGGCCTGGGAGTTATGATTAAATAATTGTGAAACATTAATTGAGTACTTCAAATTTATTTCCCCTGATACTCTAAATTTCATTTTAATTATTTGTGTTAGTCAGCTTTCCATTAATATAATAAAATACATAAGATATTGATTTAAAGGAGAAAGGGTATGTTCTGACTGAAATTTTGTAGTGGCCGTCCATAACTGAAGAGCTGCATTACTTGAGTTTCATGTAGAAAGTTGAGGTGGCAAGAGTTGGGACTGTATGGCAGAGAGAAACAACTCACATCACTTGTCCCACAATCTCTTTTAAGGATGCCCCCACAATGACCTAAGACTCACTGGACAGACCTCACCTTCTGGAAGGTTAAAGATTTCCAATAGCACCATGCAAACATTTTAATACACAGGCTCTTGTGGAGTATTCAACATGGAAGCTACACTGTATCTGGGATCATCTGCATATTTAACATGGTACCCAGGATACAGTGTGTCCAACTTAATAATGAACAAGGAAATATCTGACCGCACTAGGTTTCTTATGTATCTGTAGATCCTTGAAACTGATATCCACTCTTCAATGAAGTGCAAATGGTCAATGCTCGCCGTGTGACCATCTCCTGAGTGGTGGGCGTTGACTATGCTCACAGTCAGAGCTTGTCAAATTTTCCTTCTGTTGAGGAGCCTGTTGTCATTGAGAACAACAATATAGAATTAGTGTCATAAAACAGTCCAACCATCTCTGAAACATGCCATCTGCTATCTGTGCTAAAGAGGGACCTGCTGACTCCTCAGAACTTCATTCCTGACACACAGAGCAATTGATCTTACAGTAAATCACTTAAACAAGTGTAACCCAACATGCAGTTTCTCAGTTCTTGTCCAGATCATTGTTGGTAGCTCTGTGCATGTCACAGGACATGTGAAAAGAGGAGGTAAATTCTTATTTCCTGTTAACGAAATTCAGAGAACCCAAAGGTAATTCTTATTTGCCTGTTTGTCCATTTGTTATATTTTTAAGACAGGGTCTCTTATAGCCTAGGCTGGCCTTGAACTCCTGACCATCCTGTCTTTACCTCCCAAATGCTAAGCCTGTAGGAATATGCCACTGTACCTGGCTCACAGGGCTAATTTTTAGGTTTAGTGACTCAAGATTTCTTTGATCTTAGGTTTTCTAAACCAATGATTTCTTCCTCCGGTCTGACTTTGAAGTTCTGATTTTGAGAACAACATTTATTGAGAGCAACAATCTAGAATGTAAAATTATTAACCTTGTGTAATGATGTTATTTTTGTGGCCTTTTTTTCTTTATGCTGCTCTAATGACATTTCTTAATACAGGCAGAAAATAAATAATAGATGAAGAATTAGTTAATCTATCATGAACCAAGACTGCCTCACAACATGTCAGACTGATGGATAGGTTCCAAGTTATATAAAGTATTAAATTGATATACAAAGTTGGAAGAGGCATATTAAATATCTGTCATTTCCCTCCTTTAATATTTCTTCTCTAATTATGTTCAAGGCAGTCCTACTTTTTTCCTGGAAGCATTCATTTTAGCAATTGGTGTGTGCTAGGCCATAGAGACACAAGCGACATTTTTAAAAAAGAAAAACAAGGTTAAATGTCACCCCAGCCTGATCCAGCTGGGAAAGCAGACAAACATTGTAGCATAACTACTGGCTATCATCAATCAGCCTGGGCTGGGGGTGAGCCAGGGAAGGTATGGAAGAAATTTTCCCATGTGAAGATAAGGTTCTCTTGAGGAAAACAAGGATTTAGATAATCCTAGCTGAGAGAGTGAGAATTAGATTTGCTGAGCTAGAACTCAAAATTTCTACTTGACAAATATGTGTTGAGTTTCTAGTGAACAATGACAGTTTGGCAACTCAAAATTTCTACTTGACGAATATGTGTTGAGTTTCTAGTGAACAATGACAGTTTGGCAAATATTATGGAGAGTCAAAAATTCCGAGAAACCATGAACTGTAACTTAAGGGAACCGATGGTTTTATAAATAGACTGACTTTAATAAAGCCATGAATATCATAGCTTATGATAAGATGGTAAGGTTAATTACACAGAAAATGAATGCTAAATCAATAGTTCTCAAATGAGACAACATTTCGACTGGTAAATATACTTGTTCCCGGAATTTGGGGTGTGCATCCTGGTTTGGGAAGATGGGTCCAAGTGGCTGGAAAATTAATTAATTGTAAGTATGAAGATGGTATTTAGAGCTGTTTGAGCTGAAGTGAAAATTTCTCTAGAAAAGAAACAGTGATCAGCAGATAGAGTTCAGGGGTGTCTGTGGAATAGGAGGGATGCTGAGGCCACCTTCAAGACTAAAGAACTGAGCCTCTCTTCACCTAGACGAGGTTACAATGTATCATTTCCAGTTTGAAATTGAGAAAACAATGTGTCTTTAATTTCTTTATCATAAGTGGCCGTGTGAGGAATAGGTCATACTTAAGTAATAAGAGGTTTGCGCTGTTTCTTTCCTTTTAATTATTGCTGGTGTGCACAATTGCTTATCTGCTATCTACGAATACATCGGAATCCTAACGTGATAAGCCTTCAGCATTTTCAGGATTGTTCTGAATGACGCCTTAACTTGAATTTTATTGATACAGGTTTGAACCCTTGAAAACGATTTATTGATATCTTTGATTACCTTTTGCTGTAATTTGTGTTAGGAATGGCCACCAGGGCGTGTGTACTGAAGGTTTGATGCTATTGGAAAGCAGTAAGGAAAAAAAAGAAAGAAGGAGGAGGAGGAAGAGGAGGAGGAAGAGGTGGAGGAGGAGGAGCAGGAGGAGGAGGAGACTAATGGGTTTAAGTTACTGGGCATTACAGTCCCCCAGCCTCTTCCCCCACCGCCTCTCTCTCTTATTTGTGGCAGGAGGTGAATAGTTTTGCTCTGGCACATACTGCTGCCATGATACTCTGCCACGGGCCCAACCATGCTATGCCTTTTCCTGGAGAGTTGTTAGCAAATGCCTATTCAACGAAGATGGGGCACCAGTGGCAGACCAAAGAGTCGGCTCCACTCTAGTCCAGCTTAGTGAACCAGTGACTTTTCTGGAGTGACTCACAGGATCATGGGACTCAAAGGCAACTGCATCACAGAAATGTCCACCTCAGCAAGGGTAATGGCTCATGACGCTTCCAGCTCTCCTGACTAGAGGTTCTCCTCTCATTCTTAGCACTAATATAACCTTGGGGTAAGGCTTTGTGACTCCCACAAATTTTAGGAACTTTTTTTTTTCATTAAAATTTCATCCTTTCTTTTTTTTAAAATTTTTTTATTATTAATTACACTTTATTCACTTTGTATCCCCCCATAAGTCCCTCCTTCCGAGTTGGAAGTTTTGCTTACTTGTTGAGTCTCAATTGAGTGTCTCAATCTGGAGAAAATGACTACCAAAAAAAGTACTTATAAGTCCACAATATATGAGATATTCATCAGAGTAACGGGAGGCTAACTACCAGAGCCGTGCATATTTGCATGTCTTGCATTTCTGAGAGTGTCAAAGTCAATGCGCACACCATGAAGGAGAGGCAGTAGTGCCATGACGCACACTTAGCAGAAATCACTGAGATCACTGGCACGTGACTGGCTGGAGAGGCTATGAATTCCAGCAACAAGGAAACAGAATCCAATGGAACAGAAACAAGTTATGTCCAGAAACCATCACTGAGAGGTCTGTTCCTATGCAAGAGAGATAGGAGAACTCATTTCTGTCCAGAACACAATCTTGGGTGCAAAAGAGAACAGAGGACAGGAAACAAGCCCGCAAAGACTGCAGATGCCAGTCCCAGCAGACTGACAGGAGCCTGCTAAGTAAGTGCAGGAGAAACTATTTTTTCTCCTAAGTGGGTCTGGTAAACTGAATGCAATTTGTCATGAAACAATTTAGAAAAAAAGATATTGCAACAAGCCAATTGAAGTTGCAGAGGATTATTGACTCCATTTGTGATTTTATTATGGGGAATAAAATGCTGAAGGAATCCTTACGAAGTCTTGTTCTGATTTTCTCTTTTGTGCCTCTGCACACAAAGAAGAAGAGATGAAACCTGTCTGGAAATATCAGTTTCTGCACCTTTCCTGCCATGGACAGAAACCACAGAATCTGCTGAGGAGGAAGCTGGGTGCTGACTCCTGGCCACATCCGATATGATGAGCTTTGCTTATGCTCTCAGTTTATCCTCGTGACATCTTCTGCCCTCGCCATTCACATTTCCAGATTGTGACATCTGGAGGTTAAAGTCAGGACACATCACAGGGAAGTGACACAGAGTGAAACTGAACCCAGGACTGATTTTGAATTCAGGTTCTTAAATCACACGTTGCTGCAATCCATTCATTAAATTAATGAGCGTTGGCTGCGCACCAGGCCTCTGTGAAGGCACTCGGTGTACTAGTTCCTGCTTGTGAAAGACATGTTTGTCTCGTATTTGATCTAGTCAAATCACTCTTCAAGTTTTTTTGGTGATTTTTTTAAAATTAATTTTTCTACCGTATATTTTGACCATATTTTTTAACTCTCCTCCAACTCCTCCCAGGTCCTTCTCCACCTCTCTATCCACCCAACTTTACGTTCTCTCTCTCTCTCAAAAAAAAATCAAAACAACCAACCCCACCATAAGACAAAAATGCCCAAACAAAACAAAATGAAAAACCTCCCAAGACAAAAAAAAAAAAAAAAAAAAAAGGAAAGAAAAGAAAAATGCAATTAGTTTTTTTTTGTTTTAGACAACTACCCCTGGGCATGGGGAATTGGCCAGGAGTATGGTTGATAACAGCCAGTGGCCCTCCACTGGAGAAATCTGGTTTTCTCTTTAGCAGTGGGTATAAATTGCAAATGGCTTCTTGGTTAAGGATGGGACCCCAAGAACACCTCCCCCTCTCAGTGCTGGGACACCATCTGGCTTGAACCTGTGAGGTCCTGTGCGTGCTGCCACAGTCTCTGTGGGTTTGTGTGAGCACCAGTCCTGATGGGTCATCATCACCTCTGGCTCTTACTATCTTTCTGCCTCCTGTTCTGCATGAATTCTTGAGCCTTGAGGGGAAGGAGTTGATGAAAATATCCTATCTAGGATTGGGTGTTCTAAAGTTTTTCTCTCCCTACACAATGTCCGGTTGTGGGCTCTGGATTCATTCCCATTTACTGCAGGAATAAGCTTCCTTGAGTGAGCACTGATCTGTGAGTATAGCTGTTATGTCATTAGGAGTCATTTTACTGCTATGTTCCTTTAACAGAATCATTGTAGTAAATATTCCTCTAAGCCCATGATCTATCTAGCTTCAGGTTCTTGGCTATATTAGCAGTAAGTCAGGTATGGTTTCCAAGTCATGGAGTGGGCCTTTAACCTATATTATAAAAATGGTTGGTTAATCCCATAACATATGTGCCACACCTTGACCAATATATCTTACAGGCAGGTTGCTGTTATAGGTTGCAGGTGACACTACTGGCTTTACATTTCTCCTCCAACAGTTTCTCACAGAGGGAAATTTAATAATTATTAATAATTGTTAAATTATTATTTAATTTTTAAAAATCCAGTACAAGAGTCATATGCAATTGAAACGTCTTCTTTCCCGTCCCCCACTTTAGAGTCAGAATCAGGCTTAGAAACTTGTAGTGGGAGAGGGAGGCACCTCTGTGTCCCCTCACCCTTGCTAGCTTCTGCATGTGGCCCCTGCAGGTCTGATCTAGGATGAGAAATTTTAAAACTTGTGCTTCCCTAGAAAGCAGACTCTGAGATGAAGAGGAAGAAGGTACAAGGAAATCCTCTAGGAATCATGCTTGGAAGGGGTGGGGTAAAGGCAGAATTTGAGCAATTCTAATACAGTTTAATTCAGAGGACCCCAGCTGAGGATGTCCTCCTGAGTCATCCTGAGCTGGGGCAAGGTGAGGATTCATTAGTATCCCACTCTGATCAGCCGATAGACGGATAGACCGATAGACAGAATGCTTCCCAAGAAAGAGCATTGGATGTGCAGGCATCCCCTCTTCAGGAGAGCCAGTCCTTAAAGAAAGCAGAAGGCCAAGCGCCATCTTACACCTTATTCCTGAAACTGTGGAATACGTTTTTCTTCTCTGGGGGGCTGGTTTTGATTAAACCAAGCATCCCACCAGAAGGAAGAATGAAAAGGAAGTTCTTTTTCCAACAGATGATGATTGGATTCTGATGCTCTTAGGTGTGGCACACACCAAAGACTTCTAGTTTTCCCCTCATGCTGTTCTCCGGTTTTCTCATCAGTGTGTGATCTTTCTACTGAAGCTCTTAGTTGACACTGTCACTGTGTCAACTAAGGCTCTTGAGAGATGGGTCATAGGGAAAGGGCTTGCTATGTGAGCATGAGACTGATTTCAGCTGCAAGACAGAAGCCTGGGGTGGCAGTGCAAGGCTGTAACAAGACAGGGCAAGGGATGTGAGACGGGTGGATCTTGGGGCTCGCTCGTCAGTGAGCCCAGACAATTGAATCAGCAACTGACTCTATCTCAAAAGTTAAGGTGGAAGGGAATAGAGGAAGGTACCTGACCTCAACCTCTGGCCTCCCCGTGTGTGAGTGTGCCCTCAAGTGCATGCCTGTGTACACACACACCAGAGCACCTGACTGAGAGGACACGACCCCAGTGCCCCAAGCTGCATTTCCTTTCACATGATGCCATCACTTAATTGATTTAGAATGGACCCCAGCTGTCAGAGATCACCCCAAATTGCTTGCTTGCTTACTGAACAGGTCTGACAGAAGTTCCTGCAGTCATTGCCGCGCAGCTAACTACTGGCCTTGAGCATTAACTTTAAGAATTAATCTCTACCCAATCTTAATTTTATTTATCCCAGATAGTGTTTCGTTTTTATGAGCCATTAATTCAGCACAGGGGGAAAGTGTCATGTCATTACCTGTTCTTTAAGCAGTTGCCTCTAGTTTTCTGACTGTCCCAGCAAGGAGTGGAGGCTTGGTGTGGCATTGATACTGCAGCCTCCACAAGAGCATCTTGACAGGGTCTAGCCCTGTTTTCTGCCAGTGTCTCCCCATGAATGTGCCTGCTTGAACTCTCAATTTTTATTTGAATACACTGCTGAATTCTTTGATCCTTTGCCAAAAATTGCTTAATTTAGAAATTTTGAGAGAAGCCACTGTACAGATGTCAGTGACATCCACACTAGCCTTTCCCATAGAGTGTCAAGGGCAGAGAGCTCATCTGTTATATGAGAAAGCAATCAGGATTCACACAGGAATATGCGTAGGTGGCTTTCACGTAGAGATCAAGACAACCTGCCCAGGGGATGGTGCTGCCCACAGTGGGCTGAACACTCCTACATCAACTAACAATCAAAACAGCCCTCCGCAGAGATGCCTACAGGCAAGTCTGATCTCTGCAATCCCTCCGCTGTGATTCCCACCTCAGTTGACTCTAGACCATCTCAAGTTGACCTTTAAAGCTAACTAGGACAAGCAAGTTAAGGGTGACAGGGCCTTAGACTACTCTACGAATTTCAAAGAAGAAAGCCCAAGCAATCTCCCTGACCAAGGGCATCTGTGTTTTTGTTTCCTCTGATAATTTGCTCCGAGTCATTCAGGACTTGCCTTCACTTTTGGGAATGGTTTAGGTTCACTCTTGAACTTTGCCCGGCTGTGAAAGTCAATTTTCATAGGGTTATGCAGTCTGTACAAGAGAATATAATTACTACACATTAGCCGTGAACAAACACAAGTATTCGAAACTGTAACAGCGGGGCTGCTAAGTCAAGCGGTAAGGGAAAGTGGTGTAAGTATCAAATGCCTATTTCTAGTACCCATGAGTACCTGTGTTCTGCGGTCTCTTCAGAGTTCTAATTCCTCTGTGACTTGGCAGAGGCTTGG
This sequence comes from Psammomys obesus, assembly GCF_907164565.1. Lineage (NCBI taxonomy): Eukaryota > Metazoa > Chordata > Mammalia > Rodentia > Muridae > Psammomys > Psammomys obesus. The sequence goes on from NW_026585587.1 coordinate 2,013,201, forward strand.
CTCAATTCTCACTCTGCAATGTAGAGTGTGAAAAACATGTACAACACTGTGCCTTGCCTCTGGCACAGGAGGTGTTAAGGTTAAGAAAGAAGTCAGGCAACACATTCCTGGCACTAGAAGAGAACAGCTCTTGACTGAAGTGCAGGGCAGGCTGTATGGCAGCCATCGCTAGAAGTCCTATTCATGCTAGCCTGAGTTAATCGCACTTTACATTTTTCAACAGCTTTGGCCAGTGTCTCCACAATGCATAGCTGAATTGCTCTACAGGATAGGCTAGAAACTCTGATTCTCTCCAACAAATAATTTATTGGGCAGAGTATGTAGGGATGAGTAATGCCATAGTGAGCCACAGAATAAAATCTCCAGCTAGCCCCACTCAGCTTGGAACTCCCCATACCTGAGCCAGGAAACTTCGTGTCTGTCCCTTAATGTTTTTTTTGTTGTTGTTGTGTTTGTTTGTTTGTTTGTTTGTTTGTTTATCCCTCATGATGAAATGCATGGGTGAAGCACTCATTTCCTTGATCAAGTTACTTGGTCTTCATTACAAAGGCACAGACATTTTTATTGGTCCTTTCATTTCCCTGGTCATTATGAAACAAATGACAAGGCAGGGAACAGTCTCATGGCCAGTCAGCATGCTGGTGCTGTACAGAAAAAGGTAGGCTTCTGAGCATGGTGACTCACACCTGTAAAACTAGCACTTAAAAGGCTGAGGCAATAGTGCCATGAGTTCAAGGCCAACCTGAGTTACACAGAGTTCCTGGCCAGTCTGGGCTACAGAGTGAGACCTTATCTTAAAAGAGTGAAGAAAAGGAAGGGAGGGAAGGAATAAGAGAAAGAGAAAGGGAGGGAACTGGGTGGTTTATAATTAGCGAACATTTTAGCTTTTTAAAAAGTAAATCCAAAGAACAAATATTATCTCAAGTACTGATTAGATTCAGGTGACTGCCATTACCCAGAGACCCTAGCAGGCAACACCTCCTTTGCCTGTGCTTGTCCAGCACAAAATAGAAAAAGAGAAAATGTCCCCATGTCATAACCCAAGGACTGATCCATCTATTTATGAAATGCATTTTTATCAAGTCGCTGCTCTGTTTCAGAACTCAAAAGCATCATGGGGTGTTAAGGCACTGGACAGTATTGCTTGACCACTGACTTTAAGAATTAGAAGCCAGAGAATCCTCTCCTCTGGGTTAATCTTAGGATGTTCAGTCTCTCTCTTTGTGTGCATGTGTACATGACTATGTATGTACAGAAGCTAGAGGAGGTGCCAGGGGTCCTGCTCTATGGCTTACTGTTCCTTTGACACAGGATCTCTCTCCGAACCTGAAACACTGATGGTAGCCAGCAAGCACCAGCGACCCTCCTGTCTTGGTCCACCATAATCCCAGGGTTATAGGTGCATTCCCAGTTGTGGTCAGTTCTTTTTGATTTTTGAACGTGGGTTCTTGAGATCTGAACTCAGGTCTCATCATGCGTGGGCAGAAAACGCCCTTACTCACTGAACCTTCTCCTCAGCTGCAGGAGCTATCTTTACTTGTTATGAGCTGGCCAGGGAAAGAAAGAACCAGGAGCCTCACCTTGAATGCTCTTGGAAGGAAGGATTGTAAATTCTTTCTCTGGGCTACAATAAAACAAAAGTACAGTCTGTAACTCGTTGGGGGAGAGGGCCCATTACGTTTCAATACTTCCACAAGTGATCATAGGAAGACTTGGATTATGAATTTCCCTGCCTCTAATGTAATCAGGAAGCAAGGACCATAAGGACATCATCATTGTACGAAGATACTGAGCTCCTTACAAAGTGTCACCAGCACCGTGCTATCCTGGCCACAGGTCCCCTGCCTCTGCCTGCACCACCTCCTTTCTCCGAGATGGATATGCACTGGCAGAGTGCTAGCATTCTTTGTCTCACTCTGTCCCTAGTGGGCTCTTAGTCAAGAAACTAGAGAAAACAATTGCCTCAGAGAGCTAACAAGCCAAAACTGTGAGGCAAGCTAGGTTCATTGCTGGTAGGCACTGTGAAGAGAGCAGTACATCCATTTTAAATAGCTGCAGACATTATGGTTCCCTTGTACAAGTAGAATACTGTGACACATCTGATTCCAAGGTGAAATCTCCAGGAAGGGAGGAGGAGAGCACAGGTGGAAGAGCGCGTGGACTTTAGTGATGGACACAGTGTGATGGCTTACATTACACTGACAGCACAGAGCGATGGAGGACGTGTCCATTTCTTAAGAATTTCTCATAGGATGACTGTCTGTGGGTCAAAGGAAAAGGCAACAGTGATAAGAAAGACCTGTGTCTGACAACCAGGTGAAGTGTCTCAGAGTCCCTAAGCATCCTTATCCCGTTGGGTCTTCGCTTTCATTTAGAAAACATTTCTCTTTTAAAATTTAATTGTGTGTGTGTGTGAGAGAGAGAGAGAGAGAGACAGAGAGATGTATCTATAGGTATGCATAACACCACCTAGTATATACAGGTAGGAGAAAAACTTTGTGGAACCCGTTCTCTTCTTCCGCCTCTCTTTGGAATCTAGAGACTGAACTCAGGTCATCAGGATTGCATCCGCAGACCGCCAGCATCTTTACCCGTTGAGCCATTTCACTGAGCCCTAGAAATCATTTCTTTTTATTTGCCCTGACTTGTCTTTCATCCCAACTTGTTGCAATCCGATGTAGCAATCCGAACTCTACGGGCAGGCTACCCAGAGGGAAGGAGATGAAATTATTTTAAGAGCCTCAACAAAACTTGTTTGATGGAAATATGTCTAAAGGGCTTCCCTGCTACATTATGATATAGTCATCCCAGAGTGCCTCTAGGGATACAAATGACACTAAGGAATTATGATCGTTAACCCAAGGAGGCTCCACAAAGCATTTAATCCTGTGACTTGCCAGGAAAGCACAGAGCCGTGTGCGAATACAGGCAAGGAGTCAGCTTTAAGTGGTGGCACTGACTTTCAGGGTCAGTCTTACTGTTATGGTCTGCTTGGACAGGAAACATACATAAAAAATTTAGCACTCGCTATGATGACATCATAGAAACTCATTTATCCTGGTTGAATGAGATACCTTGCCAAGCCAGGACTCAACCATAAGGGATATTAGGGGTCCAGTCTAAAGTCAAGTGCCACTTTTAGATTCCTGCTCACTCCGTGCAGTGTGTGGCACCTAGAACACTGCCATACCCAGACACCAGCAGTGAAGAGATAACACGGAAAATCAGTCAACTGGACAGTCAGGACTTCACTCCCACCCCCAATCCTGAGAGCCAATTGTTAAACTTCTCAAAACAGTTTCTAGGAAGTGTATATACGTGGGAGAAGAATTAAAATGGGGGGGGGATGATTTTTTTCCTATGATGCAGCAGTTCTATTTCAGCAAAAGATTAGATCCTAGTACAGAGGTACTTACCTAGCATGCCCGATACCTTAGGTCCTTTCTGCAGCACGGTAGGCTGGGAAAGCAGGTCTTATTCTCCACAAACTTCAGTAAGTGGCACTTATCAAGCTTTAGTTGCTCCTGATGAAAACAGGCAGCACAGACTTTCACTGTGATTCTTTCTTCTGGCTGAAGGTGTTACAGAACTACAGCGTTTGCCTTGCCTGTCACCACGAGGAAGCAAAAGTCTCTGCTGCAGCCATTCGCTTCCCGAGCGCTGACGCTGAGTACCACCTCCTGGGTTACCAGCTTTGTGTGGCATTTCCCAGGACCCTGCATCACCCTATTACCTATGAGTTTCACAGCATCTGCACTTCAGGTTTTCAGCCCTTCCATTTTCTTTGCAAGTGAACTCGGAATCCAGACATGCTCTTTCTCTCCTTTTTATGCATCACATTAGTAACCTGCGATGAACTCCATTTGTCCTCTTGCAAAACAAATTGAAGGCATTTGGAAATGATCAAGACAGAATATCAGAAAATAGACCAATCAAATTTACCAGGGTTGCAAGAGTTACATAGCAATATACAATTGTATTTGGCCTCTGAGAGTTAACAAATTGCCCTTCCAGGGAGAGGTAGGAAAGGTTCCACAGGTGAGGATGTGGGAGCCCTGGGGATAGCAGCAACCTTATTCATTGTACAAGGATATAGCTATCAGTAAGGAAAGCCTGATCACACACATGCACCTGACTGAAGCTCGGAAAGCCAGTCTCTTCTCTGTAAATCCCAGTGGTACCAAGTGCAAGCAGTAGGTCCTGGCAGATGGCTCCCAAGGCACACCTCTGGCTCTTATCATTAGTCATTTAGTGAGTAGTTTGACACTTGTTTTTACATGCGAGAACAAAAAGGGTTTGGGTTGGTTTTTTTTGTTTGTTTGTTTTTGTTTTTGTTTTTGTTTTTTCTTCCTAAGTTTGCAAACTGAGCCTTAAAATCCAAGGCCAGCGAAATGGCTGTCGCATTTCCTCCTCCTATGTTTAAACCCTTCATCTCCTCATTTTTTTCATTTGCCTCCTTGTGTAGGATACTTAGCATGTCATCCTGTATGAATTCGTGCATACATCTTGTCTTGTATGTGCATGGAGGAAGGTGCTATGTTTTCTTTATGTTTTAACCCTGGTCATTCCAGCATAAGATCTTATTGGGTGTTTAGAAACATGGTGATTCAACCCTTTTACCTTTATGGGAGAAAATTTTAGCCCTATCTTATTATTTATACATATAAAAATACACATATGTGTATATTACTGTGCACAGCTTCTCATAACTGATGAGCATGAAATCAAAATATTAGTCAGTTCTGAAAAATGTCCTGTATTATCAAATGTTCAGCCAATATTTAATCCTTTATGTAAACATAAACACATGCATATCAATAAGGTTTAAATTTGTTATATATATATAAATTATCTGTGCTGTTTGTGTCTGTTTTTTTACATCTGTGGTGCTGGAGTTGAGTACTCTATCACTGAGGAACACTCGAAAGAATTGCTTTAAAATACATGACTTTATGGCTCATTATCAGTAAGCATTTGATTGGCATACCTATTTGATGTAGCTATACACCCACAGTTGTGTAAATATGTCTCAACGCAGAGAATTTAGAAATCTCCGCCCTGGAGTGACATTTGTGAACGTTTGGAACTGCAGAAAATCATTCTTCTCTAGATCCTATGACTGGAAATACTTTCCAAAGCAGAAATTACTTGTTATTTTGTTCATTAAATCTACCAAGCTCCTAGAACTCTGCTTGATTCTCAGTAGATGTTGATCTCTTACCAGTCCCCTAATGGCCTAAAGATTATTCTCATGTTTACTTTCTGTATTTAAGTTCTCAGGACATCCTGATACCCAACATCCTGATACCCTATAGCTCCTTCATCCCACCTGCACCCACACTTGTTAGCAGCCATGGAGGTGCCAGTAAAGGGCTTGAGGGAGGCAGCATTATGGGCTCTGGAGTTAACACATCTTGTTTGAATCCTTGCCTCTCACTAATTGGATTTATTTCCAACAAGTCAGTTACCTGTCTGAACGTCAGGGCTGGAGATACAAATGAAAGAAAGAAGACAAGCAAATTCCTGTTCGGGCTGATGACATGAGTCGTCAGAGGGTACTAAGACTCCAAATTCCATTTTCTTGCAGTCGGGAACAACAGAAAAGGAGCCTTGTCTAAAACAATGGAGACAGCAAGGACTAACACCCTGAGCTGACCTCTGACCTCCACCGTGTGTTTGTGCACATGCACGTGAACACACAGATGCGCACACACACAATGTAACACATCATATATGCACATACTTCATACACATACACATCAAGATTTTATGAACTGAGAAAAGTGAATTAAAAAAAATTCAAAACTTTAGACAAAGGTGAGAATGTTCACCTTACGCCCCCTTCACAATTCATTCCCTTTGCAGACTGAATGCAGATAGGTGAAAAAACTCCAGTGGAATGAGGACTTCCCAGTTTTATTTTGGAAAGGAGCACTCCAGAATAATCCGGACACTCAGGGATTTGCTGCGTTTGTTCATCTAGTTAATCCCCTTTATCATGAGAAAGCAATTCTGCCATTTCCTTTGGGAGACTGAGTGGGGACATTTGTTAATCAAAATCTTCTTTGCATGTTCCTGCTGCCTAAACCCATTTCTGCAGGCTGACCTGATTTGAATGACAGGAATCTGCTGGTGCCTTGAATGGACTCACTAATCTGGAACTCACTTATCTTGGAGAAAATGGAAACCCCAATGCCAAGTGCATATTCGGAATGAAGCTGGTCTCCTGGGAACATTGTAGGTACTTTATTACTATGTGTTCAATTTAAAACTCATTTTTCATTTGACACTTGAATCTTTATTCCCAGGGCTTCTTATGGCTTCTACAATTTTCATGCAAAATATGATTCAAGAACATTGATCGAATACTTGCTAGGTCAAGTCATTGAGACAGGCCTTGGGGGGAAAAGAAAATTCAGAAATAGAAAGTTAAATGAGACATGGTTCCTGCCTGAAGGAACTCAAAATTTACCAGGAGGGGACATAATATATAATACTATTAATTTGATGACTGAATTAGCTTACTGATTAAACATACTTTAACCAAGAGACTTTTTAAACATTGAAGAGAAAGCGTCTTAAGGATGAAAACTGGAAGAAAGGAGATTCATTATTTTATCATTTCTACATTTTGTTCAATAATGTTTTAATTTTCTGATATAAAATGAAAATGTGTCTCAATTTCATTTTTTTTTTTTCTGAAGTGCTTTCTGATCTCTAAACAGTAGGTATCACGCCTTGTATGAGAATTTGTCCTGCAGGACAAGGAAGCAAAAAGTTGAGATTAATAGCAACAGGATTGTATGAATGGAAGAAGAGGAACCTTACCCTGAACATTCCACAAAGACTAATTAACTAATTAGGAGGACTTCTGTAGTTGTGGAAAGGTTACACTGTGGCAGCTCCAGAGACTAATGAAAAATTATCTTGTGCTTTCTTGGTCTCCTTTAAACAGTCATTTATAAAGCATTTCTGTGTATGGTTAACATCCTTGTAGCAATTTTGGTAAAGCCTTTGGAATGTGTATACAGAGCTCCTACCTTCTACTAAAATAAAAGCTAAAGGTGTCATCAGGCATCACCTGAGTCCTATAGTGAAGATTCCCCCATCTTGCCGTATAGCACACACCTTCATGATGTACCCGCTAATATATTTTTAAAGTGTCTTCATTTATGGCTTTCTTTGTTTTGCCACTAGAAAAGATTCATAAAATTGTTAACATGTTGAACATGGAGGTTGGAGTAACCTGAATCCATGTTCCCATTCTATGGCCACTCATATTTGGCTCCAAAATAAATGATCTCTTATCCACCACAAAGTGAAAGCTGTGCTTTTTACGTGTCAAATAGAACTTAAAATAATGGCCTTCATATGATGCCATACATTGTAGACACACACATACACAGACGTATACAACAACAACAAAAAAAAATGGATACATATGTCACAGTAGGCTTGGAGGGCACTAAAGCTTTGGCTCTTACCTTCCATTTCTCTAGTAACAGCAGAAAGCTAAAATTCAGCTTTGCTACCCTTTGAGTCCTGGTCGAACGAATGGAATACCTCTGCCCTTGGGTATAAACATGACATTCTGACTTGCTCCACGTTAGAACATTCTAGACTACTATCTCCTCCCAGTTAGCCTGTCAATCACCTGGCAAAAAAAAAAAAAAAAAAAAAAAAAAAACCTCCCAGGAAAGATGCTTTATCTAAGGTTATGTTAAAGACAAGGGCAGAATAACTATCCCCTTAGTAAACCCTATTCTCAGCACAGTCACTCATGGAGCAGCCATTATGTGATTCTTCTGGTAAGCCTGCTGCTTTTCTGAACTACTTTAAAAAGTCAAATGATTTTTTTTTCTTTTGAATATCTTTTTTCTTTCTTTTCGCTATTGGTCAAAATCTGGTTATCCTTTCCTGCAGTATACTCCAACTTAGCATGGACCTACTGGTCTAAATGTTTGATGAACTCTATGCCTAAAAAGTACAGCTTTCCTTCTTCCTTTCCTCTCTAGCTCTCCTTTCAGTGGCTGCCAAAAATTTACAACTTGCTGCTTTGTTGCTTTATCTCAGATTCCAATAAAACTTTCTTCAAACATCCTACCGAGTCAGCTTTTTAAAAAATATTTTATTAAAAATACTAAGAACCCCCAAACTTTATAGTGGCATATAGATGGGTATTTTGTACAAATACACAGGCTCATTTCACATACCTACATGAATTCATCATTAACTCTAGAATGTTCAAGGAAAGATTATGGGTGCTTTTCTGTCCCCTGGACCTTTTATTAGAGAGACCCTGACCAGCTATCTCGCTATCTCTTTCTACTTTTATTAATACCTAGTGGTATTGACACCTAAATCTACGAAACTACCACTTCAGTTTCTCTGTGTTACAAAAGAAAACAAGAAACCAGAATTGGTAAAAAGAAAATGGATTTTTCTTTTTCCAATTTTGCCAAGCAAAAGGTAGCAAATTTATGTGAGGGAATTAATTTTCTCTCTACTATGTCTATGCTGGTAGCCATCTTACAATTTTGAATTTACAGAAAACCATGAGACCAAGGTGAAAGCATATGTATATTTAGTTCTAATCCTTTCCTAGGGGAGGGACCACTGATTGCTTCCCTTGACTATGTTCTCTGTGGCAGACACAGGGTTTTGTGTGTGTGTATGTGTGTGTGTGTGCGTATTTTTTTTAAGTCCCAATTATGGTTCACAGGGTCATGCAAAGAAGTTAATGCATGTTTTTTACTACATTTATAGAAGATAAGGTTTCTTATGAGACTCCAGATTTTTATTTTATTTTATTTTTTTCTATTATTTTAGGAAAAAAAATAAAGGCTGTCTATGCTTAGGCCTTAAGCTCATTCACTGATATTTTAACATTCTTATTTGAAACATAGCTGTGTAAAAGGAATATTGCTATTATTACATTAACTCACACTTTAAGTTGTTAATTATGTCGGTATTCTTGGTTCTCAGCTGGCAAAAGGCTAGACCAGACTCTGGAATGAGGCGCTTCCCTTTCTGTGCCGCTTCGTTTTTGTAGTCTTTCTCTCCTGCCTCAGTTGAAGCAATTGTGATAAAGAGGAAAGAGCAGGTGAGCGGAGCCACCACCCTGGGTTGAGATAAGGCCTCCATTGCTCATTGCTTCCTTCTCTCTGGAAGGGGTAGAGGTCCCCTGGTGTGGAGCCAGCCATTTGGTAGGCAGTGACATACAAGAATAGGGACATTAGAGACAGAGTGAAACTAAGCATTGGGAGTATGTGCTTAGAGCAGAGCAAGAAGGGGTGGGCCATGGTGGCACACAACTTTACTCACAGAACTCAGGGAGGCAGAGGCAGGCAGATCTCTGAGTTCAAAGCCAGCCTGTTCTACAGAGTGAGTTCCAGGAAAGCCAAAACAACAAAAAAAAAAAAAAAAAAAAAAAAAAAAACCTGTCTAAAAACAACAACAAAGATAACAAAGCAAGAAGGAAGAAAAGGAGAAGTTCCTCTCTTCTGAGTAACCCTGGAAAGCAGCAGTGAATTTACAGAGTGGCAGGACTGAGCTCTGTAAGCTACTGACCTAGAGGTGGGAATCCAGGGAAAGAAAAGTACAGTACTTCGTTACATCTCTTTAGCGTGACTTAAGACAAGCCTGCCTTCCTAGGGCTGTCCCTCCTTTCTGAGAGGAGGTCCCTTAGCCAGGTGATTGACGGGCCTAACTGGAATATTAAGCGTCTACTCAAACCGAAGATAATAGGCTCTTGACCACAAGAACTTTTTCCCTAATAGGTATTTATTGCTACTCTGAGAGCTTGACCTATGTTCCTAGAAAGTCTCTGGAAATCTAGTCCACTTCTCCCGCCCCAGCCTTTGCTAAATGAAGACACCCTACAAACCTCATATTCCAACTCCAGACATTATACTTGCCTATAGATTCCACTGCCCATCAATCTCCAACCTTCTACATGGAGGGTGCCTCTATGGCACCATTATATCAAGATTGGGTACAGATACATCATATATATAAAATCAGGTATTTTTCCAAGGGTCCATTGAGGACAAAGTCTTTATAGCTATTGATTTAGCATTCATGAGCATTCTTCCAATTAACATTATTTTCTTTATCTCTCAGGTCTACAGAATGAGGTGAACAGATCCAAAGTAGCCTGCCTAAGGAAAGCTAATTAACATGTGCATCACTCTGAGGCTGAGCTGTGCTGTGCTCCAAAGAACCAAGGACAGACTGACCCTTGCATAAAATCTTCAGAGTTGGGGATGGTTTGCTGACCCAGGGAACAACTGAAGAGTTCTTATGTTTTTTTTGTTTTGTTTTGTTTTTGTTTTTTTATTTTTTATTTTTTTTTAATCCCTTTATATGGAGAAGATACAGGTCTGCTCTACAGCCCAGGGCATGCTGCCAGTACCATGAGAAGAAGGTAAGGACAAAGAAAAGGAGGCAGAGAGGGAGGAATTTGCAGTGCAAAGAACAGCTTCACAAAATGTTAGCATTTGGATAGCTAAACCCAAAACTTCAGTCCTCAGACATGGACTGTGGCATAAAGTTAGTTAAGTCCAGACATAACACTCTGCTTAATCTTTTCCTTCTTTGCTCCAGGATTTCCCCAAACTAAGTCTTCTGTCTTTATAACACTCTAATCCTTCACTTCCGTGTGAATGAGAACCTACCCCAAATCAGATTGCTGTAGATATTGTGAATGCTGGAAAGAATATTATCCAAAGCAAAATTAGCTTGAAAATCAAGAATGCACATTAACACAAAACCTGAAGATTTTTTCATAAGATGGCCAATATTTCCACTTGATTATGAAGTTTCATATGTGCTATCCTGAAACTTAGAGAAATTAGAACAAATACAGAAGCAAAAAAAAAAACACATGAAGAACCACAAGAAGTCCAGTGGCAGGAGAGAGACGGGGCAGTGATTTCTGTTCAGCATAAAGAGAAAATAAAGGCCAACTCTCTGGAGACTTACTGGGCAACAGGAGATGACTGGCAGGTTGTGCCTTAATGCCTAGTAACTTTGGTCCTCCAAAAAAAAAAAAAAAATGACCATCAGATCCCACATGTGTAAAGGTGATGGATTCCAAGTCATTACCATCTAAATTATTCTATGCTCCTTCAAGATCCCTCTTTCTACTGATCAAATCATCAAAGCACCCACACTGACTCAGGGCCTGGAGGGAACAGAATTTTTGGACTATGACACTTGGAAGACAGGAGTAAAGGAGAATGGAAATCACACTCTGGTGTTAGGAATGTGGCACACTGCTTGCCTGGAATAAGATTTTTGTGTTTATTTCAGTGGAAACGAATCTGCTAGACTATAAATTAAAATGGCCAAAGGAAGAGACTTCTTTTTTTTCCCTTCTTCTTCTTCTTTTTCTTATCTTGCTACCCCTTCTTGGCTGCACTGGTGGCAGTAATGAGATTAGGCAGGCCCTAAATGCCATGGTGAAAGATTTGCGACTTTATCCAACCTTCTGATTATTTCTTTCATCCTACAGCAGAAGAGAGCCCGTGCCTCATTACCTACCCGGCGAAAAGCACAGAGGCATAAATAAACTTTTCATTTCCACTCTTGTCAACTTAATGTTGGAAAATGGAAAATTTACCCTGAACTGGAGAATTAATAGTCAATATGTATATTGTAACTTGAAGAGGTACTCATGGTACAAAAAACCTCCAAAATGCTTACTCTTGGAGTTTAGTTTCTAGTAAAAGTAAAATTTAATTCTTTGAGTCAAAAGTTCTATTTGGGGACAGAAGATGTAGTTCAATTGGTGGGCTGCTACCTAGTTTGCAACAAGTACTGGCTTCAGTCCCCAGCGCGGCACAAACTGTAAACTCAGTCTGTTGGCTCACACTTATACTCCACTTATAATGGACACCCTTATAAAGCTTGAAAACTAAGGAAAGTTAGGGGGTTCAGGGCACTTGGGACACCACCAGCTTCTTAAGAGTCTTCCCCAGGGTTGCAAAGGCAGTAAGTCTGCTGGGGATGACCTCAGTTGTTACAGAGAGCTCTAGAGACTGAGCTTTCATGAGCAATCATGCATGCTGGGGTGGGCTTTTTGATAATGCAGCTGTCTTTAAGTTACCTTGCTCCTGTAAGTACCCTTCCCTCATGTTTCTGTAAATAACTCCAAATAAGTATATTGGCTCACCATGCTGAGTCATTTCCTTAGTCTATTGTTAGTGCCCTGATCTGGGAGGACGTTTGCCCACATTTCTCTAGGAAAAGCCACGCAGTGATTTCCTCATGGAAAGATACATCCAGATTCATAACATCTAGGAAAAAAAATAAGGAAAGCTGAGGCCTTATTGGGCTTGGAAAAAGAAAATAATACAGAAGCACAGAGAGATAAAACAGTGGCTTGAACCAGGTGATATCAGCAGAGTTACTGCTTAAATTCTGGATATAATTTGAAGATGGATCTACACAGTTCCTAATGGATGACATGCAGGCTACTAGAGAAAGAAGAAGTTGGCAATTAACACAGCGCTTTAGGCCTGAGAAACTGAGAGCACAGCTGACATTTCAGGTCACTCCATTAATCAAAGCCATAACCAGAGAGAATACAAGACCTATGTCCCTTACATAAATATAGGATCTATGTCACTTGAGTCTGTTGCTTTGGCCTGCGGAGAAAAAAAGGAGGAGCTAATACTGCATAACTGTCTATAGTTTCTTTCTTTTTTAATTTTGATACATGCCCACAACTTCAAATTATTCCTAGGCTATTTTTTGTTTTTCCATTAGAATTTGCACAGATACCAGAATAGCCTGTGTCTATTAATCCATGGAAGATAGCATTTGCTAAAGGAATTTTGAGCCACTCCTGGGAGCTGTGTGGTTTGAGACAGAGTAGTGAAGGATTGAAAAGTAACGTGGGAAGCAGAGCTACAATGTAATAGACTTGATAGAGAGACATCGACGTAGGGGAAGATGTAGGAGAGCAACAAGGTCTTCACAGCTCGGTGTTGTACAAGTTGTCGCTGTCTTAGATCCTTATCACTGACTTCCAGGAAGTGAGGACCAGTGGTTATGACAGGGAAAGGTTTTCCCTAAATGATGTCAGAAGGCCTCGAAGTTCCAGAGTGTTCATCAGGAGTAGGTGTGGGGCTGAGTCACAGAATGTGATAGGAGCAGTGTCTACTGTATACCTGACATTTTGTAGATTCTAGTGACACAATGATACATAGAGCCAAAAAGACTCTTGCAATAATTAAGAAGGGAAATACAGAGGGAAAGAAAGACAGTAGACAAGTGACTAAGTACATCACGTCACAGAGAAATTGGAACTTTAAGGAACTATAAAGCAGAAGAGTAAACAATGATGAGTAGGTCTTATAGGTGAGACCAGTGCACAGAGAACTGTCAGGAAAGGCTAAGCTAATCAAATGATATTTGATCAGAGACTCAAAGGAAGTTAGAAACAATTGTGAAGCTTTTTGACATAAAGAGGTCTAGCAAAGAACAGTGTGGCCAAGGACCAAAGTGTAACTGTTTACTGTATGTGAAAAAGTACAAGAAGGCTAGCATGGATGGGACAGGGCAAGGAAGAGAATGTAGCCAAGCCAAGTACTTCATAGGTGGAGTCCAAGGATGTAGAAGGGACCGATTCAAATGTGGTCTTTAAATCTACTAAAAACCAACAGCCAAGGCTACACAGAGAAACCCCCTCACAAAAAAAAAAACCCAAAATATATACATATATATTTCAATCTACCAAAAGATTTTAGTATTTCTTTTTTTCTGAATGAGAGAAGAAACCATTAGAAATTCTTGACAGAACAAGTAGATAATTTGGTTGGGGGCTTGCCAGATTTTCCCACAGCTGTGTGGATAAGAACACCGAACACGGTGTGGCAGTGAGTGAGAGGAAGGCTGGGAAGGACATCTGTGGAATGCTCCAGGGATAGTGGCTTAGAGCAAAGTGAGATCAGGGAAGCCGTGTTAGGATTCAAGTTGTGATTTGAAGATAGGTTCACAAGATTTGCTGTCTGAATGTCTGTAAATTCTTAAAGAGAAATTAAAAGGAACTCGTGGGTTTTGACCGGAACAACTAAAGAAATGATATTGTTGTGCACTTTGGGGGACAGAACAGAGAAAGGGAGCTTTGGATGAAGAACCAGTGAGTTTCACCCTGAGCATGTCTAGCTTCAGAGGTTTGTTACATACTAAACTACAGTGTTAAATAGGTGAATATATAATATATTATATGTTATAATTTACTATATAATATATATTCTATGTATGATAATGTATATTCACCTAACTAATATTATATACAAACAAATAATAAATATAAATATTATATATATAAAGTCTGAAGTTCAATAACTAAAACATAAATATAAATCAAAGTGGCATTTTAGGACTGTATGGGTGCCTAGGGTCACCCAGTGAGGAGCCCAAACTATGGACAGATGTATCACATAACCACTCCCAAAGAAGTAAGGAATAATGGGAGACTCATGCGAGTGCATCTGCACACGCAGAAAGAGAGAGAGAATTAGCCATGGTGCAGGACAGGAGAGATTAGAGACTGATGCTTTCGGAGCCATGTGAAGCACAGTCAGTGATGGGATTTGAAGAAGAGTATGACAGGCTGTGGCTTGTGGTCAGACAGATGAGTCAGACTCAGAAGACTAATTATTGACCACTAGGTTTAGTAACATGGAAATCTTTTTTTTTTTTTTTACTTTGACAAAGGATGCTTCAACCTGAGTACTGTGAATGGAAGAAAGCCTAACTGGAGGGTATTAAGAAAACGAGACCACGGAAGATGCTCCAGTTTCAATGTGAATTATATGAAAGCCCTTTGTTCCTGCGGTAACACAAAGAAAAACATAGAACAATGATAATCATACTTTTCTTTGGGCCTAGCAAAGAACTTTCAAGGCAAAGATGTTATGAGGAATTGAATTCCCAAAAGAAATTATCATGCAAAAGAAACCAGAGAGTCTTGTAGCTCCCACACCTAGTCTAGGCAAACAGAAAAGCGGGTCTGCATGAAAGAAAATCTTGGCAGAAGTTAGGAAAGGCAGGCAGTCCTTAAACTGCATGCCTTCAGAACCAGCACATTCCTGATTTCATTTACCAGCTCAAGGTGCAGCTTTGGTCCCTTCTGGACCACAGCTTCTGTGTGCTGACTCCCAGGAATTCACTCCAAGACTGCACCTCAGTATTGCGGATCTTATATTAATCACGGCTGACTTTTCAGTTCTCACTAGCCAACGTCCATTGTCTTAGTAAGCCGGGGTTCCACTGCCTCAGAGGCTATTGTTTCTTTCATCTTAAACTATTATTATTATTATTATTATTAAACTTTAAAAACTAAAATATGATTTCTACATTTTCCCTTTCCTTCCTCCCACCTCCTTCCCTCTCTTTCTCTCTCTCAAGTTAATGGCCTCTTTTTATTAATATTGTTATTTTATATACACACACAAATACATATATGTATATATAGACATACACACACACACACACACACACACACACACACACATATATATATATATATATATATATATATATATATGCAAGCTGCTGAGTCCATTTAGTGTGACTTTTGTGTATATGATGATTTTGGAGCTAATCACTTGTATTAGATGACCAGCTAGGGGCTGAGAGAGACTAATTCCTCTCTTTCTCTCAGAAGTCATTAGTTGCCCATAAATCTTTGTTTAGGAGTGGGATTTCCTCCTTCTGCATCAGTATGTCTATTGAGATTATCTTTATCTGAGCCTTGGTTAGGCAGCTGTATTTTTGAAGTATCATAGGTAAAACTCCCCCGTCATTTCTAGAAGAAACAATTTCACCACAAGCTCCCTAGTCCTATGGATATTACTATTATTATTATTATTATTATTATTATTATTTTATAATGTATTCACTTTGTATCCCAGTTGTAGCCCCCTCCCTTGTCTCCTCCCTGTCCCTCCCTTCCTCCCTCTTCCTCCCATATCTCTCTCCCCTAGTCCACTGATAGAGGAAGTCCTCCTCCCCTACTGTCTGACTCTAGCCTATCAGGTTCCATCAGGAGTGCCTGGATTTCCTCTGTGGGCTGGCTAGGTCTCTCCACCATGAAGAAGTGATCAAGGAGCAGGCAACTGAGTTCATGTCAGAGACTGTCTCTTCTCCCCTTCCTAGGGAACCCACATAGAGACTGGGCTGTCTATGGGATATGCCTAAGCAGGAGATCTATGTTCTCTGGCTCTTATATTGTCTTTCCATCTCCTCTTCCATGTTGTTCCCTGAGCCTTGGGTACAGGAGCTGTATGGTAGAGATGAACAGATAATGAAAATGTGATACATACAATAATGAAAATTGTAGACACAATTGAAGACGTAAAGAGACAACTGCCACAGGATCTCTCTCATCTGTGATTCCAAGCTCCAAATCTTCAGATATGAGCATAAAACAAAGAGGAATCACTGAAACCAGGAAAGCATAAAGGGGCCATGTGTGGGGAGACTTGAGAGGGTAACATCAGGTTACAAATTATATGAAGGAGGAAGTGGGAAAAACAGCGAGGGAGGCATTAATTGTAGAGGGGAGGGAAATCAGTATGGAGGAAGAGGGAGAGAGGAGAGACAAATAATGCTAAGACATTTGATAAAGCCTCAAAAATATTATTATTCTATATTTACCTAAAATTGTGTGTGTGTGTATGTGTGTTATGCTATTCAATCTAATAATGTTCCTCTCGAGAGCTATGGACTATCAACAAAAATCACAGCACTAGGCTTGAGAAACATTCTTTTGAGTTGTTGGTCAATGTAATACAATTTATTCCCCAAATAATGTAGGCTATTGCTGCTGCCCTTGGTTCGCTCTCAGAGGCTGACAGCAAGTCCCTATTGCTTAACACACTGAACAATTTGAACACAGGGCTTGAAAAAAATTCTAGCCGGATCTAACCTGAAAGCCTCCTTCCTGCAGTCTAGCTTCCATAATACCAGAAAGCACTGTGTAAGTTGCCAGTACTATGGACACAGTCAGTAGTCCTTTCTATCCGTGGTGTGTAACAATGATGAACATGGCAGGATAGCCCTAAAGGTGCAATAGTGGCATTCATCTCTTTGGGATAACCAACAGCTGTCTAACTAGACTTAAAGCCCACTCAACAGAAAGGAAATTGTGCCTGGTACCAGAAACCTAGCCAACTACCCAGTGCTAGTGAAGTCATGCAGTTTGAGAAAGAACCTGTTATTATCACCGTATTAGACCACCCTAATTCCTAGCTGTATCATAAACCTTATCCACATACCTACAGATAACCATAGCTCTCACTCCTCATCAAAGAAGTTTCTCTTTACAGCAGACTGAGACCATCACAGAACACCACAATTGGACCCAGTGCAGAGATCAATGGTTTGTGCAGAGCACAGCTCCAACTTCCAGATTCTTGGCTTAAATATATAGCCCCGATAGAGAGAATTTTTCTCCCCTCCAAAACGTTACCACCCAGGTTTCGAATATATATGCTTCTCTCAACATTTCTATTTTCCAAATTCTCACAAAAAATCCCATTAAACTCTGAACACTCAATGGCTTTTTTAGCCCAATGTTCCAAACACTTGGACCACCCGTTCAGGGGATGGTACTTCCCGTAGTGGGCTTGGATCTTCCCCATCAATCTTTAGTCAAGAAAATTCCCCACGTACATAATTACAGGTCAATTTGATGGAAGCAATTTATTAACTGAGATTTCCCTCTTCCCAGGTGACCCTAGTTCCTGGCAAACTGACAAAAACTAACTAGCACAGGGCCCAAAAAGAAAAACAAGGGAGAGAAGAAATAATCAAGAAAAGGAGAAAGGAAGAAGGAACGAAAGATAGTGACAGAAGACTGAAAAGGAAACAGTTCACCCTACCTAGCTCACCTCCTATACTGGGTAGTTTTATGTCATCTTGACACAAGCTAGAGTTATCTGAAAGGAGGGAATCTCAATTGAGAAAATGCTTCCATAAAAAACAGCTGTAGGGCATTTTCTTAATTAGGGATTAACAGCTGAGGGCCCAGCTCACTGTGGGTGGTTCCATCCCTGGGCTGCTGGTCTTGGGTTATATGAGAAAGCAGGCTGAGCAGGCCAAGGTTGCAAGCCAGTTAGCAGCAACCCTTCATGGCCTTTGTATCAGCTCCTGCCTCCAGGTTCCAGTGTTTGAGTTCCTGCCCTCACTGCTTTTGATAATGAAGTGTTATATGGAACTGTGAGTAAAGTAAATATTTTCCTCTCCAATTTGCTTTTTGGTCATGCTATTTCATCACAGCAGTAGGAACCCTGACCAAGACACCTCCTATCATTTGTTAGCACTACTTTGTAAAAACTATGTTATCTTCATTTCTTATACCTCTTTCTCCCTTTTCCACCCCAGTCCCTTCCAACCTCCCAATACCAGGTAGGAGAGAAAGGGGGTTAGTCAGGAGATGGGACGGATTTCTCTTTAGCTACTTCCTGCTGGTTAGGGTCTTCTGGCTGCTTAGAGCAAGTCCAATGTTCGTTTCAGGATATCTCCAGCTTCCCATCTAACTGCATCAACAGCAACCAAGAGCAGCAGGGGTGAACAGCAGCAGTCTTTTTTTCTCACAGCTCCCTTCTCTTTCTGAGCCCTAGCATTTATTCTCTCTCCAGAGTCCTCAGATTTAACCTATCTAAAGCTGGCAAAGGGCTCCTCTCAGAGCCTGTGCCAGGCAAATAGTTTGTTGCTGTGGACAATCTGAATCATATCCCATATCCTACACTTGGGATCAAAACAAAAACATGTTGTAACCCACAACAATCATTCCATGAATTTTGTAGAAAAAGTTGCAGTGCAAAAGGAGAGGTGATGTGCAGGGCACTTTTGTGGTACATAGACTTCAGAAACTTTCTAGAATTGACTCCAGAGGTAGTTTTCTTTTTAAATGCCAGAAGTTGCCAATCTTTTTCCAACCTGACTGGTAACACAATTAAAAAGGCAGGAGTAACATATGAGAGATTAGAAATAGAAATAACCAAGACAGCTTCAATTTAGTCAAACTCACATCACATGTATAGCTCAAAGTAATTCTTACATAAATTGAATAGCTACTATTTCAGTAAATCCCCCAAAAGCATAAGGAGCTTATACTTGGGAATGAATAAACAAGAAGACAAAAGATGGTAAAGTTGAGCCTTGTTATATTTGTGAGTATTAAATGTTAACAAATCAAATAATACAATTACAAGAAAGTATATGTTGAAATGAATTTTTTAAAAGTAACACTCAACTACGTGCTATTCACAAAGATGTATTTTATATCTGAAAGTACAGCCAGATGAAAATAAAGGATTGTTGTCTCTAATCATAAGAAACCCAGGTGATCATATCGACACCAGAAAGTAGAGTCAGAGGAAAAGAAAACATTTCAGAACAATAAAAACAACAAATTGTCAGGACTGCACAGCAGTTCTTGCTGGCCATGTTTCTAAGAAGAGAGCTCAAAGTATGTGCAAAACCAGACCAAACTGACACTTACTGTGCTTGCTTCTCCTCAGCTGTTTTGTCTCAAAAGAAAGAATTTAGCTGAGAGTAAGAGACTGGTGAAGCAGAGGTGTATTGGCAGTTCAGTGTCCAAGTGGGTTCCATAGCAATGGGAACAGGGACTGTCTCTGACATAAACTGATTGGCCTGCTCTTTGATCACTTCCCCCAAGGGAGCCTTACCAGGACGCGAGGAAGACAATGCAGCCACTCCTGATGAGACCTAATAGACTAGGGTCAGAAGGAAGGAAAAGAAGACCTCCCCTATCAGTGGACTTGGGGAGGGGCATGTGTGGAGAAGGGGGAAGAAGAGAGGGATTGGGAGGGGAGGAGAGAGGGAGCTACAAGGGGGATACAAAGTGAATAAATTGTAACTAATAAAAATTAAAATTAAAAGAAAAAAGAAAAGTGAAGCAAAGGACAGAGAGAGATGTGAGCAGGCTGGCCAGGGAAGAAGGGTGTTGGGTGCTGCATTATGGACTTTGAAGACCTTTTATGAATATTTATGAAGTACATATTATATTCAGTTAGAGTAAGCTAGTCTTATATCCTTCTTTACATTATGGTGTCCCTCATAGGGCATGTTTTCCTCAGGACAAAATGAACTCAAACCACATACAAATTGCACAATAATGGAGCTGTGGTGTGTTCTCAGAATGCAGACCTTTGTAGTATGTGTATGTGGCAAGCAGGAGAGTGCCATGAGTCTTAGGCTTCTGGGGAATATCCAAACTATGACTTCAGGAATGTTTAACCACAAAGGGGAATTCTGATCAGTAGGAAACACAGCTCCCAAGACATAGCTGCAGTTTTCTCTGGTTTAAATCATATCTAACTCCTTGCAAACCCAACCTCAAAACTAGACAAGGCCAGATGGAGACTAATAGATGCTGTTCTTGTTATGGTGACAGAGTAAGTAACAGGAGAAAAAGGGGTTTATTGTGGCTCACAGTTTGAAGGTACAGTCCATCGTGGCAGGGGAAGAAATGGCAGCTGTAGTAGCTGCCCTAGCTTTTACGGCAGGAATGTGGAGCAGCTGGTCATACTGTATCTACAGACAGGAAGCAGAGAGAGATGAGTGCTGGTATGTTGCTCATTTCCACCCTTTTTCTTTTTAACTTAGTAAGGAACCCCAGCCCACAGGATGATGTGTTCACACTGAGGGTGTGATCACTCTGGATGCATCCCCGAGAGGTATGTCTCCTAGGTAATTGCAAATCCAGTCAAGTTGAAAACAAAGATGAACAATCACAGACACATTAAATTTCTTGTCACCAAGAAGGAAGGAAGGAAGGAAGGAAGGAAGGAAGGAAGGAAGGAAGGAA
>NW_026585587.1:2034061-2114213 GCF_907164565.1 Psammomys obesus
GAAAAGAAAAGAAAAGAAAAGAAAAGAAAAGAAAAGAAAAGAAAAGAAAAGAGACAGAGGAAATCTATGATGATATTGACAGGAAGAAAAACAGTAAAGATACAGCAGATTTTAACAGCAACTATGAATCATGAACTGAATGACATCTGTACGAAATACCTAACAACTCTACAGTGGCCAGTATTTTCAAGCGTACAAAGGACATTAACTCTGTCTGGTACTTCCTGGAGCATGTGGTAACAACTTGCTTATGCTTGAAAACCGTTCACTTTATCCACCAAGCCATGAATAAAAAAATTCCAGATCATAAAACCAAGTCTGAAATTGGAGTTTGAATTTTAAAATTTGAAGTTTGAAATCTCAGAAAACATAGTCTCAGACCAAAAGAAGTCTAAACTAAAAGCGGGTAACAACAAGATAGGGAGAATTTCAATATCAGGAAATTATGATACTCTTCTCCCTGAGCCATTCACCAAAGAAAGTTAAGGGAATAAAGAACTGTTTTCAAATGAATGATGGTGAAAGTTCCAACGAAAAGAATGAACTTTGTGAAATGAAACTGAGGAAATCCTCAGAAATTTACAACTACAAATGTTCATAGCAGGGAAGAATAAAGATTCACAATCAATTATCTAAGCTTTCATGTTAAGAAGCCACAAGGAAAAACAAGTCTAACCCAAAGTCTGTAAGAAAAGCAATAAAGAGTAGAAATTAGGAAACAGAAAGCAGTTAAAAACAGAAGATTAACAATACTGGGATTTACTTCTTTAAAAAGCTTAATACAATTTAAAAAAAAAAAAAACAAAAAAAAAAAAAACAACTCTCCACACAATGGATCAAGGAAACTTACATATTGTGATTACCATATCAGCAGTGTGGGAAAACGGCTTGGTGGATAAAGTGAACGGTGTTCAAGCATAAGCAAGTTGTTACCACATGCTCCAGGAAGTACCAGACAGAGTTTGGAGACATCCCTGAGGGTAGAGACAGGTGGCTCACTCAGCATTCAGTGGTCTGCCAGTGTAGCCATTGTGGCAAGTTCCTAGTGCAGAGAGCCTGTCTCAAAGGAACACCATGCAGATTAGTAGAAGAAAGCAACCACATGCTGTCCTGGCCTCTGCATGCACACAGGCTATCTATGAATCCATGAGCCCAGATACCCATATGCATGCACCATCTCCCATCTCTCTCCATCCCGCCCTGACCCCACCACACGCTTAGAAAATTGCAATATGGCCCAACTGAATGCCTCACTTTGCAACCCAGTGATGCAAAATCTTCTTGCCTTGGTCTCCTGAGTGCTAGGATTACAGGCATGCCCAGCTACTGGGTCACTTTTGTATCATTTTAAAACTTCTAAGTCAAAATATTGTAATGGGACAGTCTAGGCCAGGAAGAAAAAAAAATACATCAATGATGATCAAATGACAACCACAACTATAACAACAGAGAAACAAAAACGGTTGAGTAAACCCCATGACCATAATGTCTTTTAGACCATTCAAATATACATCCCAGGAGAAAAAACAGCCTGAAATGTCAGAAAAAAGAGTCCCTTCTTTTCTTGGTGACAAGACTTGAGGCTTCCATTTATGAGATATGGAGTCAGAGCCACACAAGTGGGTAGTGAATGACTACAAGGCCAGTGTGGGCTAGTGTAATGGGACACAGTCCTTGTGAAGCAGAGATGTGGACAGTTTCCATCTATCCCAGGCTCCTGCTCACAGGCCTTCTCTACTGTGTGTGTTACAAAGCATGAACAGGACCTGAAGCTGCCGCTGTCACAGAAGCCCTTAAAGGGGAAGATAGCTGGAGGACATTATGTGGTTATAAGATTTGCACTAACAGAGAGTGTGTTGTTGACATAATGGTTGTCAGGTAGGTTATAGTGACAAACAAACGGTTATGAAGGGCTGATTTTCAGTGTATGCATCAGAATTATTCAGTTGAGAAAGAATTTTTTTTTATTAAATCGTACTAGGATGAAAAGTGAACCTTAATCCTTTCTCACAGCAAATGCACCCACACACTTTCCATGTTTATTAAGTGGATCCTAGGCTTAAAATACAAACAATGCTATGCAGCTTTTAGGGGGGTGGGGGGAAAGACCTACAAGCTATACTAACAATATATGGGAAGGACAACATGTCTTGAACAGAGATAAAAATCACTAATTATAAAATAACATAATTATAGACAGTTATTTATCAAGGGGAAACATCAGTCATGCATGGTGAATCAAGTTTATAACCTCAGCTCTTGGGAGTTAGAGGGCGGATCAAGAGTTCAAGATCATACTGAACTGCACAGCGAGCTTGAGATCAGCATGTGTTACACAAGACCCTGCCTTAAAAGAAAACAAACAAACAAACAAACAAAAAAACGGACAGACAGATAGTGCCAGTAAGTAATTGTACTGAAATTAGAGCTTGGGGAAAAAAATTGCAAAAACCCATATCTGACAAGGGACTTCTATTTATAAGATATTTGATCTATCTATCTATCTATCTATCTATCTATCTATCTATCTATCTATCAGTCCATCCACCTATCTATCATATATATATCAGACATAATGTTTGTCAGGTATCTATCTGATATCTATCAGATACATTGATGGGTAGATAGATAGATAGATAGATAGATAGATAGATAGATAGATAGATGACAGAAATGTTATGTAGTATAATTAAAATATGGTTCCCAAAGTTTTTACGCAGGGGCCATAACCCCTATGTAATACTTGCCCTTGGTGTGGGCAGGCTCTGAGAATTTGATGCTTGTTACTCTTATGATTATGTGATTATAACTTTGGCATATGGCAAAGTTGAGAGGATTTTGCGATGTTAGTTAAGGTCAGTAATTGAATCATTATTAGTAATAATTCCCATAATAAAAAGCTTGAAAATACTGATGCAGCTAAGACTCTAATACATTCTATTAGGAAAAGAAGCCAAATTTAACATATTTAAATCTGGATAACTTCTCATGTATGAAAGTCAGTGATACAAATCTACAGCAAGAGAAGTCAGATTCATGGCTACTGCTATGGGAAAAAAGAGATTGCAAAAGAGCACGAGAGAATCATGGAGGTTGGCAGACATGTTCTGTGTCTTATCTGAGCTCTACAGGTAAACATTCTTTATAAACCTTTGCTTTCGTATTAAATTGTTCTTTTAAAAATGTTTAAGCATTAGGCAATATAGGCTTAGAGTTAATGACTATCAATATTTTCAACATTTTTGAGAAAGAAGCAAGGAAGTAGCTGGGCCCTGGTCTGGGGTCTAATGAAGAATTTTTTTGAAGCATACATATGGAGGAACTTGTTTGTATGCAGACACAATGCTCCAGTAGGCAGCAGGAAAGCAATGGTGGAGCTGAGACGAAGAAGGTTAGTTGGAATAATGAACGTTCTTGAGTAGATGGGGTGAGGGGAGCTAGCGCCTGGCTGAGTAAGGTGGATTTACACAGAGCACAGAGAGGCTGGGATTATAGCACAGATGTTGGCCCAAAATAGCAGAGACAGCAGATTTTGAAGCCATAGTCCCAGCTTACAGCAGTCAATATTAAATAAAGGGATAAAATAATTCTTGTTTTCTTCCTTCACAAGATTGCAATGAGCTTATTCGTTAAGCCAGGCTGGTGAGATACTAGAGCTTGTAAAAAACAATGGAATACTACTCAGCAATCAAAAAGGAGGAAATCATGAAATTTGCAGGCAAATGGTGGGACCTAGGAAAGATCATCCTGAGTGAAATATCCCAGAAGGAGAAAGACAAACACGGTATATACTCACTTATATAGTCCTATAAGATATAATAAACATAATGAAATCTGTTCACCTAAAAAAGATAATCAAGAGAGTGGACATGGGGTAAGATGATCAATCCTCATTTAGAATGACAGATGGGATGTGCATTGAACATATGACAGGAGTCTACTGAGCGCATTGGAAAGACTCTAACTAGCAGTGTTTTCAAAGCAAAGACTCATGACCAAACCTTTGGCAGAGTACAGGGAATCATAAGAAAGAAGGGGAGTTAGTCTGATGAGGAAAGGATAGGAGCTCCACAAGGACCAAAGATATCTGGGCACAGGGTCCTTTCTGAGACTGACATGCAACCAAGGACCATGTATGAATGTAACGTAGAACCTCTGCTCAGATGTAGCCTGTGGTAGCTCAGTAACCACTTGGTTTCCCATAGTGAGGGGAACAAGGACTATTTCTAACAGGAACTCAATGACTGGCTCTTTGGCCTCCCCACCCCCCAAGGGAGGAGCAGTCCTGTTAGGCCACAGAGGAGAGCTTTGCAGCCAGTCCTGAAGATACCTGATAAAACAGGATCAGATGAATGGGGAGGAGGTTCCCCCTATCAGTGGACTTGGCAAGGGGCACGGTGGAGAGGAGGAAGGGAGGGAGGGACTGGGAGGGAATGAGGGATCGGGACACGGCTGGGGACAGAGTTAATAAAATGTAACTGATAAGAAAAAAATAAAAAAAAAATGTAATTATTGATAAAATTCACCCTGGGATGACTCTGGATGACTTACGCAGTCATGGGTCTGTATCTTGTACTGTTTACAGAGAAAAGAGCCTCATGGTGGGTGGACAGTTGAATCGGTGTTCTCTCTCTAAGATGCCTATGGCTCAAAATGAACAACAACAAAAGCCTAAATGGTGAACTGAGATGCTAGTGAGGGCGTTTTGAAAGTGGCTTGTCTTGTGACAGAAGCATGATACCTGACAAAAGTAACTTCTAGAAGGGTTTATTCTGAGGATGGTTCAAGGACACAGTCCATCATGGCAGAAAAATCATGGTGGCAGGAGCCAGACATGGCTGATCACATCACACCCACAGTCATGAAGCAGGAAGCAATGGACACTGTGCTCACCTTACTTTCTCTTTTTCTGCAGCTTGAGACCTCAGCCCATGGAAGGAACCAAATTTAGGGTGGATCCTCCCGCCTCAGTTTACCTAGTCTAGATGACCTCTCACAGACATACCCAGACCAGAGATTTCTCTCTTCCACGATTCAAGATCCTGTCAGGTGGCAATATTAACCAGGATATGCACCATCTTTCCAGAGAGATATCATTGAAGGCAGGCACCCCTGTATACATGGCTAGGTTTCAGGATGAGTATTTTTACAGAAAGGAAGGCAGGCTTTAGAGCTGTACATTCATGGTCGTGGTTGCCATTTACAGTAAGAGTAGTTGGTTGAAAGTTTTGTTTCTTTAACCACAGTATAAATAAGTAAATAATATAAGTCTAAGTAAGCATATTTAATTAACAACCCCCTGCTTTTGTTGAAAGGATAAAGTGCTGTAATGCTTACAAAGTGTCCAGCTTAGAGTGTGGCTCTCACAGACATCCTGGTTCCTCTTAGTGCGGGCAACCATGATGCATTAGCCAGCTTTCCACTGTTCTAATAAACACCTAGAGAAAGTTTATTTTGGTTTGTGGTTTCAGAAGTTTGAGTTCACAGTTAATTGGCCCCATCCCTCTGGGCTTGTGGAAAGGCACTACCTAATGGGTGTGAGGAGATGAGATAGCAGGGTGTACAGCCATTTCATGGTTGAGAGAGAGAGAGAGAATTCCCCTCCAAGGTTATACAACCAATGGTCCAAGGCCTCTCACTAGTTTTCACACCTTGAAGCGTCCATTCCCAAAAGCTTTCTCCCAATAGCATCATATTACTGAACAAAGCTTTAATACATGGGACTTTGAGGGACATTTTTGAGGTGCAAAAACTCCCTATGAAACTTCCTATTCACAAAGAGTGAACTAGTGCCATTCCATTGGTCCTTTCTAGACTGGCTATCTTTTGATTCTACATAAAGGATGGACAGGCCACCATTCTTGAAGCTCTTGTGTCCCAGGACTTCATGGCCTTAGGAGGCGTGGCAGGTAGACAAACCAAGACCACTGCTTCCTTTACTGCTCATCCCAAGTTTTCTTCATACACTGGCACAAGACTACACCAGCTGGAATGTAGCAATTTATTATAAAAGCAGAGGATGTGATTCTACCTCAGCAAGGAGGGACCGATTCAAATGAGCATCGGTACTTCTGAGGCCACTTTTGCAACATCTTTGGTCCCATGTAGACAAACAGTTTAGTCATCAAAAAAATTTCACTCTGAATCTCATCCTCAGACAATCTTCCCATACACACCCACACACATCCAGAATTGAAGTCTGCCAAAACATTTCAAAGCCATAAATCTAGCTTGCCAGAAAGCTCCTCTCTATTCTGAGGAAGAAAGCAACTCACAATATGGTCCTACTCATAAATGCCTTCCATCAGTTTTCACTTATAGATGTAGTCATCTAAATATTTGTCTGACAAGAAGAGTTCTAGCCTTCCTGGCAAGGCACCAGAAGGGAAACACTATAAATGGACATCTGACTGTACATAGGTTAATGAGATGAGAAGAATATCTGTACAGGAGAATTGTATTCATAATTCAGTTACTAACTCGGGATCCTATTGGCCCTAGCATTGCTTTAAACCTAAGGTCTGCAAACATTTTCTCTAAAAAGCAGATGATAAGTATCTTTGGCTGTAGGATCCTCTTAGATCTTGGTGGGTAGAGAAAGCAGAAAACACAAAATGAAAATGTGTGGGCTCCAATAAAGCTTGGCTTCTCAGAAGGGATGGCAAGCCACAGTCACTATAATCTCGGCTTCTATGCACAGAGACCGAGGCCAAAGAATGCTTCTGGAAGAAACTTAGATGAAAAACTGGGAGTGGGGTGGAGATGGGGGTGGGGTTAGAGCATTGCTGATGGCCTGATTATGTACCTGAAGCTTCCTATCCTATCATCTCCCTGAACTGGCACCCACTTTCTGAGAAGGAGACACATGTGGTCTCTAACTTCCAGTGATCAAAAAATCAAACAAACCACGTCTCCAAAGCACTTTATGTGACTGGCAGTAGCTTTTCAACCCAAATTGATTTCCGAAGCCTCTGTTTCTTCTACTGCTCTATCCCAGGGACACCACAAGCACAGTTTTAAAAAGTAAGAGTAGTTACTAAACAACAAAGGTATGAAACCGATGAAAGGAACTAGGAATGGTTTAAGCCTCCCATACTGAAGTTGTGTAGTGAAGGCCATTTAATAAGTCGGGATTGCCCTGTAATCCAGGCAATGGCCCACTAAGAGCACAGAATAAAAACATCTCCCAAAACGGCTATCACTGGTTTGTGCCAGTGAAAGATGGCAAAGATGATATTGTTTCCACGTCCCGAAGAGAAGCCCCTACTCTCTCAGCAGCAGTGCCTTCTCTCTGTCAGGGCCCTATGACTTGCAACATTTTCTTTTCTCTAGGGAAAGTAGCCAATGTGTAGTCATCAGTCATCTGTCCTCCACCTCTTTCACTGGGAGACTTCCATCTCTGTTGCCAGCCTATGGAATTTGAGACTTAGCCCCCCGCCCCGATCCCAGTAGGATAAGAATTACCTGATAGGGGTGTATCATGCTGGAGTCTACTTAAAGATCTGATTGAGAAGGTTCAGTGAACACCATCCCTGTTGGTTTCATTTGACAAGCTGAAGATACCAAGAGCTACCTAGCAAATAACTGTTTCTCTAGAAATATCAGACCCTGGTGAGCGAGTAGGGCTTTGCTAGCTTATATGTGCAAAGCCAGCTTCCTTTAGGTTTGTAGATGGTATGAGTGGGAGGAGCAGGACAACATTGAAAAGAGCAATGGCAGATGCAAATAGAAGAATTTTCCTCACTGATCATGCCACTCTGAATCCATTCAATCTTTTCTGTCTTGGGAAAAATGAATAGCTCTTTAAATACCAGGTTTTATGTTCTAAAGACACATAGTCTTACCTGTCAGCTAGAAAAGAACAAAAGCAAATAACTCTCTGAGTGCCAGTGTTGTTTCTGTTGCTGTGATGAAACACTCTGTCAAAAAAAAAAAAAAAAAAGGGTTTATTTCTGCTTACAGTCCCAGGTCACATTCCATCACGGTGGAGAAGTCAAGGCGGGAACTTGCTCACATCACACCCTCCGTCAAAACCAGGAAGAAATGAATTCGTACAAGTTCATTTGCTTTGCTTGCTTGTGCTTAGTGCGATTTCTTTGCTCTCATTCAGTTGAGGCCCCACTCCGTAGGGAATGATGCCACCCACACTGGGCTGGGTCTTCTCACATCAAATAAACTTAATTAAGACACCCCCCCCAGTCATGCGTATAGGCCAACATGAAATCTATAATCTGTAATTTAGATTGTTTTTCTATCTTATGTCAAGTTGATATTGAATGTCACACCTTGGTAGCTCTGGGTTCAGTTCTTTCCAAAAAGTGTATGTTGGAGAGCAAGACCCAGGCAGTGTTGTTATAGCATTGTAGGTACCAAGGATACTTCACAAGGCCTGTCTTTAACAACTGGAAATCAGTATCAGACGTAGCCTCCCTCTAACTAAAAGGCCTTCCCTATGAGACTTCCTATTCACAAAGAGTGACTGGTCCCATTCCATTGGTTCCTTCTAGACTGGCCACCTTTTGATTCTACATAAAGGATGGACAGGCCACTATTCTTGAAGCTCTTGTGTCCCAGGACTCCAAGGCTTTAGGAGGCTTGGAAGGTAGACAAACAAAGACCACTGCTTCCTTTATTGCTCATCTCAAGTTTTCTTCATACACTGGCACAAGACTGCACCAGCTGGAATGTTCTTTCTTGTTTGAAGGTCTTGGGTAGATCATAAGGTAGTGCAAGATGAGTAGATAAATAGAAAGACAGCATCTTAAAATGCAGAGGTAGAAACATCGTCAGCTATCTCCCCACCCCCCCCCCTCCAGGCAATTCTCCTCGATGCCTGGTCTACCGGTATGCTGCTGGCTCCTCTCCTCCTGTGACCTTAGTGTCCATGCTTATGAAAGGGCAATTGTACTTCTCGGTGCCAGGCTTAGCAGTCCTGAATCTGTAAGCATTTATTGACAGGGTCCTCAACAGTGTACAGCAATATGCTTCCTCCCAATCACTGAGCGAAGACCAAAGTTTGAGTTAAACTGTCAGACATCATCGGTGATCCCTACAGGATAACATAAAATACAGTGGTGGTAAAGTGAGAATTGGTCTGACCTAACGCCGCCTACTTCTTACGAAAGTGGAAGCCACCCAAACTAATATTTCAGTTTTTGATGGCATCTAACACAAGTGGAATTTGTAATAAGCCGAAAGATCTTTGAAGGAGAGTGAAGGCAGAGACTAGTTCCCTGAACTAATTGGATGGATCACACTGCAGTTGGAGCTTAATGTGAGTGTGCCCTTAGACTGCACGGTGAGAAGCAATCTGTCTAGGATTGACCTTCACCACTCAGGATGACTAATGTGTGACCCATTTCCAGGAAGGGAGCGTCCTCTCATTCCGTTTCATTTGCACTTCTAATCAAGTGTCCGACACTTGGGAGAATTACCGAGGTCCTATAGCATTCGGAATGCTCAACCTCAACGTCTACACCTAAGGCAAACACTCCTCATTTTGAAAATATGTATCTGTGCGTGGCGTGTAGATTGCACGTGTGTGGTGCCTACACACAAGCAGAGGGGTTCATATAGCTGTGCGTGAACGTGAAGAAGTTAGAGGAGGACATAATGTGTCTCTGTGTCTCTTTACTTTTTATCTATCTATTATCTATCGTCTATCTGTTGTCTATCTATTATCTATCTACCTGCCACATCTATCTATCTATCTATGTATCTATCTATCTACCTATCTACCTATCTATGTGAGACCTAGTCACTGAGCCAGAGGTATCTGTTTCAACTAGGTTGAGTGGACTCTCACTACCCACCTGTCTCCATCCCCCAATGTTGGGCTGACAGGGCACACACAGACACACACTGTTTTTACTTGGGTTCTAAGGATTTGAACTAGGGTCCTTGTATTTGCAAAGCAAGTGGTCTTACCTTCCGTGCTATCTCCCCAGCCCATAAACACACCTCTTGTGTTATTAAAGGAAACAGAGGTTTTATGACCTTGATTCCTGGGAGCTAATAACTGGCAAGCCACATTTTCTAACAACAAAAAGAGGTCTTAAAGACGAAGCTGGGATTTCCCTCTAAGTAGGCAGTGTTGAGAGGTCTTAAAGACGAAGCTGGGATTTCTCTCTAAGTAGGCAGTGTTGTTACTAAGGAGAAAGTATTGAGGATATTTACAACTCCAGGGTAGAAACGTCTGTAGCATTTTCTCAAGATTTACGGAACTCACTGCCTTCAGCATGACTTTTGTATAAATCTGGTAGAGAATTTTCCATCTCTGGTGACAAACACAGGCCTTGAGGAACAGGCCATGGGGAAGCAATGCTCCATTCCAGGACTCTGGGACACCCCTTGATTGTACTGCCAGTCACAGCAGTAGGGCCCCCAGAAATGATTAATTCCACCAAGAGAGTACACAGAATAAATGAAGGCTAAAATTAATCAAAATCTGAGCAGAGTTTCAACCAGGCAGCACAAGGACTTCACAAGAATGATGTAAATGTTATTATTGAAGTTCACATCAAACTTGGCAAAAAATTAAATCAGAATCCAGAGAATAGAATTTGTGTCTGAGAGGCCCAAAGCTCGGGGAAGGGAGGGCTTCTGAGGCCCCCAAAGCTCAGAATTGCCCGTTAGCCCATACTTCAGCAGACAACATTTAGTAAGAAAAATCTCAAAGCTTCAAATGTGTGCCACCAGGAAGTCTGTCATTTTATTTCATCTTTGGGGATTTTGAGACAGTGTCTTGATATGTAACTGGACTTGAATTCATGATCCTCCTGTGTCAGCTTCCTGAGTACAGGAATTAAAGGCCTGTGTCATGAGGGCCAGCTAGTTTTCCCTTTGTGTGTGTGTATCTGGCCACATGCACACCAGTAATGAAGGTTAGGCTGGTTTGTTTGTTTGTTTGTTTGTTTTGTTTTGTTTTTTGACCGGGTCTCTCACTGACCCTGGATGCCACAGTCTGTTTATATAGGCTCTCCAGTGACCTCCAGGATATTCTCCTGCCTCCACTTTCCAGCACCGAAAACACAAAGTGCACATTGCCAGTCCAGCATCTTGGGCCCATGCTCGCAGGGACACAGGCTCTCATGCTCCTCTGAAAAGCAATTTATAGAACTAACCATCTCCCATGTCCCTTGGTTTCTCTTTTCATTTCTAACAAACATATAATCTTTCAAACTTACTACTGGAAAGATTGATTTTTGAGGTCCCAGACCTTCAAATTCCTGAAGAGAAATTACAGGCATTACCAAAAGTGCATGCTAATGACAATTTTAAGGGTAAGAACTATAGTGTTTAGTTTGTCCTTGAAGCTCTGGCTTCACCCCCCCCCACACACACACACCAAGATGTTTAACTCATGATTGTGAAGTAAGGAGCTCCGTCAAAGACTTCATAAATCAGAGGAAGGCTCCTCAGGCAAGG
The DNA here is from genome assembly GCF_907164565.1 of Psammomys obesus. Classification (NCBI taxonomy): domain Eukaryota; kingdom Metazoa; phylum Chordata; class Mammalia; order Rodentia; family Muridae; genus Psammomys; species Psammomys obesus. The sequence goes on from NW_026585587.1 coordinate 2,045,489, forward strand.
GACGTTTTGTTACAGATAAGCTCTCAGGCTTATCAGAATAGCACAATACCGTGACACATGAGGCACAGTAAGTATGACATCTCCACATCCAATGTTAAAATGGTCCCAGGAGCTGGCAAACGGGGCAGGCCACAATCTTAGTAAGTGGAATACTTCAGAGCTTCCCATTTCTCCTCTGCTCACCCTCCCCACCCCCCACCTCCCACTGTACCCTCTGGCTCAAGAGAGGCTAACTACAAAGAAGTCCCACCCCTGCACTGGCACCAGGCTGCATCAGGAATTCCCCTGCCTTCCTGGCTGCTCCCAACCAATGACCAAGTGGTTCTAGAACACCTGTTATAAAGTGGAAATAGGTCAGGCCTGAGGATAAGGGACATTTCCATTGGTTGCCTTGGACTTCATTGGCTCCCTGAAGTTTTGCAGTGGTGTTTCATTAGTGCTAAAGACCAGGGTGCTTCCTCGTTTTCCTCTCCCTTCTTTCTACCGATTTCAGTTCTCTTCTCTAGCCCACATGGTCCCTGACTGCTCACCTCACCTTCATCTAGGCTGTCATGCCATTCAAAGAAGTGCTTATGGAACAAAATTAAGCGCAACAGCCCCCTCTAGAAGGCTTGTGCACTCTAACAGGCCCAAGCGCCCAAGCATTACAAACGTGGCCCCGACAGGTCTTGCCCTTCCCTACTTTCACAGGCTAGTCACCAAGGCCCATTCCTTCATTTGGCCTAACTCATTGCTGACACTGATCACCACAGTCCAGCCATCAAAACACCACAAATCCAGCGATCAGGATTCATTATTTGGCTACACTGACTCACATGCCTAATCAGGACTTCCCACCTCATCCTAGCACAGGCTTCCCCTTTCCCTCCGTAAAACCCACTCCTGCGGAGCCAAGTGTTGCTTCTTTGTCCTGTCCAGAAGTAGCCCCCTGCTTGTCCCTCTTGAATAATAAAATCTGCTTTGTGCTGAGAACTTGGTGTCTGTGTTCTCTGCAAACGCTGGGGCCCCTTCACTACTGATCCAGACAAAGCAAGCAACAATTGTAGTGATTTTAAATGTGCAATATTGATGTTGATGCAAACACACGGCAGAGATTAATTTGTTACCTAAATTTTAAATTTAACTAGTTTTCTCAAAAGCACGTCGCCATTTGAAATGAGAAAGAAAACATGTCATACTTTTAAGAGTGGCGGGCAATTAGAAATTAACGTCAGTGGCTGGAAAGATGGACCACGTGGCGCTTTTACAGAAGAGCCGAGTTTAGTTTCCAGAACTCAGTTCAGGTGACCCACAACCTGTTCCAGGGCATGCAGTGCCATCTTTTGGCCTCCCTGGGCAACTGCACGCTTGTGGCGCCTATAACTGTGTACATCTGGTCCATATTAACTCATGCAGGCAAACACACATACATATACACTTTAAAATAAAGACATTAAAAAAACAAAAAAGAAACCGGCATTCGTCGCACAGCACGTGTCGCTGCTCTGTGTCATAAAAGTACGTAAGACAGTCTTACCTAGCATTCCTCAACTTTGGCGGTTCGCTTCGGCCTCGCTTTCCAAGGGGAGGAATCAAAAGAAAGATTTCGTGAATTTCCCAGGAACGTGCACAGCCTCTGTCATGTCAGGCTCACCCAGAACAAGTCTAGAAGATTTATCCTCTGCTAGTCTACAGGGACCAGTGTCGAGCCTGGTGAGTGTGTGGCCGGCTCACCAGCTGGAAATCGTGGCTTGTCTGTCTAATTCCAGCCTCAAGCTTGGCACTGCCCATTTGTGCCTGGGCCTCTGCTTCTTACAACTTATTTCAGCTGTTAAGCTGGAAAAGAACAAGCCCATCGGGGCCCGCTTCCAGGAGTCCGGCTGATGTGAAAGAGGACATTTTCTTTCTTTGAAAAGGGGTATTAAGTAATTTCCTTAATACAGATAGTTTATTTTCTAATCGTTTATTTCGTTTTATGAGTAGGAGTGCTTTGCCTACATGTATGCTCATGCACAGCAGGTGTCCTGGGTGCCCTCGGAGGTCAGACGAGGGTGTCGGATCCCTTAGAACTGGAGTTAGGGATGAGCATGAGCCGACACGGGGGTGCCACAGACTTGACCCAGGTCATTTGCAAGAGAGAGCGCTCTTAACCATTCTCCAGGCTCAAATATAAATATTTCATTTTAATATGTGAAAATTTTCTGGTGGAGTTAAGCCCCCAAAGGGGTGAGGTATGCTACCCAAAGTCTCCCTTCAGGAGCGAGACGAACATCTCACCAGCTGCCTGGCAGATGGCCACGCTCATGCATATCTGCACTTCTGGGGTGAGAGAAAACACTCCAAAGAACTCCAGAAAAATCAGAGTTCAGATTATATAACGCTGGCCACACAGTGGGAACCTGACTTTGATGTTCAGCCTCAACGTGAAAAGCCAGGTGCTGTGGCATACACAGAGAGTTGCAGCCTTGGGGAGGTGGAGGCAGGCAGATCCCTCTCCTCCTGTCTTTCCTAGTCAGTGAAGGAATTTCTCTCCAAACAAGACAGTTTGCTATGTTAACAAGAATGTTTGGCCAAGCGGTAGCAGTGATCCAGGCGGCAGGGGCAGAAGAATCTATCTGAGCTAAAGGTCAGTCTTGTCTATAGAGAGAGTTCTAGGACAGTCAAGGCTACACAGAGAAACCCTGTCTTGAAAAGCCGATGATGATGATGATGGCAATAATAATAATAATAATGAAAATAAATAAATAAATAGATAGATAGATAGATAGATAGATAGATAAATAAATAAATAAATAAATAAATAAATAAATAAATAAATAAATAGATAGATAGATAAATAAATAAATAAGTAGATGTTTGTGGTATGGGGCCAGGCCTGGCCTTTCAATGTGGTGGATCAGATAGTACCAGGGACCAGGCTTCACACTCCAATGGGATGAGAAAACACTGCAGGGACCTGCCTTCACATTTCAGTAGGACCCACTTCAGTCAGCCAAGACTCTGAGACCAAGTCTCCCATTTCAGCATCCCCAGAAAACCTCAGGGATAGCAAGGCTGCAGAGACACATGGCTCCCGTTTTCCCCTCTGTTGCACAGCATATTTGAGACCTGTTAGATCAGGAGGAATCTAGGAAGCGCCCCTTTCAACCCAGCAGAGCTGTGCTAGCAGGTCACCCAGTAGGTCTTCTCCTTCTTCCTTGTTGTCTACTATCTGACCTCCACACCTGCCTGTAAGCCTCACGCTTTGTCCGTATACCGCACAGCTGGATTTTAGGACTGTTGTTTATGATTTTTCCACCGAGTTTACGGTGAAGGCATTTCATTACACTGCATTCTTCAGCTGCATTTCATGCACTAATCCTCTCATTCCTACTCCTGTTCTCCTTTCTCATGTCCTCATTCCTCTCTTTTACTTCTTAATTACCTCTTTCCATAACTTGTTTTTTTTTTCTTTTTGGTCTGTAAAATTCATAATTCCTAGAAGTGTCTCCTCAGCTTTCCCTTCCTTGCTCCTTTACTCACCTCAAAGTTTATCTTTTCAAAGTTGATCTAATACTTAGTCCTTATTCTTACCCACTCTATCTTTACTTTTTTTAATTAAAAAATATTTTAATTATGAGTATATGCATATATGCCCGCGTAGAGAATGTGCACATGAGTGCAGGTGCCTATGGAGGCCAGAAGAGGGCAACGGATCCCCTGGAGCTGGAGTTAGAGGTGATTGTGAGCTGCCCAGTATGGATGCTAGCGTCTGAACATAGTTCTTCTCAAAGAGCAGTATGAGCTCTTCTTCCCTGAGCTGTCTGTTTACAATCCCACCCTATCTTTTCAAAATCAATCTTATACTTAATTCTTATCCTTACCTGCCCTACTTCTCTCTCACTTGTAATCTCATTAGCTAATATTTGAGTATCCCTCACACTATCCTTGGTTATTCATCCTCCAACAAATACTGAAGCTCAAGGGGCCTCAGTTACTAACTGGCTACTGTGGCAATTGCATAGTGGTGATCTCAAACAGCTGTTGCTGCTATTCCCATTCATATGCTACTCAGAGGATAATAGTATAGAGCTTGTAGAAGGTACACACAGTTTCTGGTCTAAGGAACTACATATTCACACCTCCAAGTCCCCCATGAATATGGGAGATACTTCCACTGAAAGAACATAGCTGACAAAAATAAATTAATAAACCAAGCAAAGCAGTAATACCAGATGTGTAAATCCCACTGCAGTGGTGTAAGAAGCATGAAATTATTAACACTACTGCAAAGGAATCTAGTGGGAGTGAGTTAGATAAAAATCCTACAGACCACAAAACATTTTCTCCTGAACAGGGTCTGAGTAAATATTTATTTGAAACTGAATAACTTTGAATCAAGCGCTGAAACAATGAGGCTGAAGAGGTGGGTGTCTGGAGGCAGCATATTCTGCAGAAGAAATGGACCATAGGCCTTTGCTGACTCACCCACCATCCTCAGCAAGCAGCCAAAGGGACTCTGTGAAGGCACAAGCTGGCTCTCCCTAACCCCTCTGCTCACAATCCACAGGCAACGGGTTGCAGTCACACTTGAGTCTGTCCACCGCACTGTCATATTCCCTACAGTCTCAGTCCCAACTCTCCTCCCTCCTCCTCTATGGCTGAGGATGTCCAGGACAGGATGGTCTCATGGTTTCAGTTTGAATGCTGTTGTGGATCCCAAAGGCACTGCAGCAGCTGGAGGTAGAGGAAACAAAATGACAGACACAAAACAGGTCTGTTTGACAGATCTCTCCTGCAGCCCTTGGAAACTTCACCCCTTGGTTGCCAGAACAGACCAGAGATCAACAGCAGGAATTTATTTTATCTAATTATTTTTATTTTCACAGCTTATATTCTATTGGTGAAATCTCATAAATTCTACTTAATTAGGATAAATAGACCTTTAAAATGATAAGTACACTTTATTGACTATTTTTGAAAAATTCCTTTGCATTTTCTTTCATATTAACTAGCCTCAGGGTGACATTATGTTGACTAATAAAGTCATTGGGAGGAGAAGCTAAAACGAAAATAAAACCTTCTACATTTATCCACATGTTTATGAACATCAGCATATTTCATTTCTTCCAGAGGTTTGCATTTCACTTTGATGACATTTTCTATTAAACATGAAGAACTTTAGCTTTTTTTTGTTTTCGATTTGAAAAAGCTTCAGCTGGGTGCAATGGCACACACCTGAAATCCCAGCACTTTCGAAAGGCTGAGGCGGGAAGATCTCAAGTTCAAGACCTGCCTGGGTATACACAATGAGTTCAATACCAACCTAGGATATGTAACGAGAGCTTATCTCAAAATAAAGCATAAATGAAGGGCTGGGGCTGTAACTCAGTGGTAGAGTCATGCTTGTCTGGCATGTGTAAGGACCAGAAAGTAACAACAGAGAAAAAAGCCCCACAAAATACAGATTGTTTCATAAACTCTGCTTTCTCCTCCACTTTTTCTATTATTAACTTCTTGCATTAGCATAATGCATGTTACAGTTAGAAAAGCAACCCTGACACAATATTCGTAATAGAGTTTGCCTTAGAGTTCGCCCTTAAATGTTGTACAAAGGCAAAATATCCCAGCCCAGTGCACAGTAAATTTTACCATGCTTTAAAAGAAAAACAAACATGTTGTATCCATTCATTCCTTTCTCTATCCCTGAGCCCCTTGCGGACCCTGATCTCTTTAGTATTATACATAATAAATAATAAATAACATAATTGTGATTTGCTTTTTCATACAGTTAGAATCACATGACATAGGTAATCACGTGCCTCAACTTGGACTGGCCATATGCTTCCCAGACACCTAGTTGAGCGTTACTTTGGCTCTGTCTGGGACTTCCTTCTGGATGCAATGCTGAGCTTCAGTCAACGTGTTGAAGGCCTGGCGAGAGGAAGAAGCCTGAGCACAGAGTATTTCTCTCCCATAGACTGTCTCCAAGCTAGGACATAAGTCTCTTCAGTCTTGAGTGTGGTAGAAATGCACCACTGGCGCTCCCAAAGTCTCCAGCTTGCTGACAGAAGATATATACTTCTCAGCCCCCATAACCATATTGTTAGGTTTATTGTAATAAATCGTTACACGTGTACCATGCTGGCTGTTCTTACTGAGAAATTCTGAGTAATGCATACAATATAAAGCCTTTATAGGTTGGTTTCTTTCGCTGAAAGTATGTACTCTGAGTTTCTCCATGTCTTTTAATAGCCGTATAATCCTCCACCACTCCCTCTGTTAGACTTTAGGTGTTGAGGTCAGGGTCTTGAGCACACTAGGCGTGTGTTCTCTCACTAAGTCACCCCTTGTGCTCATTTCTTCTTATCCCTAAGTCCATCTCTTTTGAACATGCTCATTCACCTTTGGAGGGTATCATGGTTGATTTCAGTTTCCTGGTCATATGTGAAACTGCTCCAGCAACACATATTCATATGTTCATGTGGACACGTGCATATGTCCATGTAGACAGGTAAAACCCAAGGAGCATCTAAGGTCAGATCCTCTGAGGACAGTATGTGTGGCTTGTAAGGAGCCACGAAACTGTCTTCCCATGTGGCCACACGTCTCACTGGTAACGATCACCTCAATTTTAAAAAATATTTTTATATAAAAATCTGGGTTAACACTTTTCCCCCTTGGCTTTAGAGATCTCTCTGCCTCCCATCTTTTATTTTGATCAGAGCTTAGAAGATACCCATAATGTTAGAATTAGTAAAATGATGGTTGTGCACATATATGTATGTGTAACTGATTATTTTATTTTACATTTGTGGTGCTAAGGATTGAGCCAGGGTCTTAGGAATGCTGGGAAAGTATTCTAGCCTCGTCTTCAACCTCTTATTCTCTTATTAGTTTATCTTATTTAGATACAATTCTCAAAACTAGATAAGAATGTTTTAAAAGCCATTATGTCAAATTTTAGGTGAATTCATACTAAGCAGTTAGAATCATGCATGGTAGCAGCTGTCATCATTGACCATGTTTTTAAGTTAACCGCAAAAAGTGCACTACCGCTAGGTAATACTAAATAGTTATCATTCAAGAAAACTTTATATTTAATTGATAGAGCAAAGATAAACCACAGCTACACATTATCAATTATTAATACACATTCTAAGTGAAATGAATACAAATTAGTATGGATTTTTTTTGTTTCCTTATACCCAAAAGAGAGAGATGTAAATATTAAGGTTCACTAAAGACATCAGAGTAATAACCTTGCACAAGGAAGCAAGAGGTACACTTGTTTCTGTTCCAGGAGGAAGCTATTAATACTCTTTAAGCTAGAAAGTATAAATGAGTTGTCAAAAAATTGGGTCATGGGAAGCCTGTGAAGAAAGAATATGTGTTTCTTTTTCTTAGAAACATGACCTTTCTAGTGACTCTTTCTAGAAGGATTTTTTTCCCCTCCAAAACAATGATGCATTTCAAGAGGTAAATAACTAAGTTCTGTGTGATACTTCCTGGTTTACAAAGACATTTTCACATACATGATTTCATTTAATCTTTACATAAGTCATAGGATCTGCAGAGGACATCCATGTCAGTAAGTTTTCTAAATCCAACACATCCAGTTAATGGCAGGTGCCAGCATCAGAACCATATATTTCAGTGTCAAGCTCAATACAGCCCAACACCCCAACCCATCGCCAACGCAATGAACAAATAAGGATATCCCTCAGGTGCTGAGAGGAAAGACACGGTGACTAAAACACAAACTGGATTCAGAAAAGTTGGAGCATTACCATAAGTCTGGACACTGCACCGAGTTCTAAGGACATGCAGGGGCTGTGACTTAAGAAACAACAACAGCAGAACATAGCAGAGGAAGATGCAAACACAATCTTATGCAAGTGTACTGTGAGAGGATCCATGGAAGAGGTAAATAGAGAAGAGGCCGAGCCAAGCATGGGAACTGATAAGTAGACAAAGTAGAGAAAAAGAAAAAAAAATCACACACTGAGCTAACACAACCACAACATCCGCACATAAACATTTAGCAAATGCTTCAAATGTGCTGCTTGATCCTCTGTGAGGTTAGTACTGATTTTGACCCTGTAATGCACAGGAGGAAACAGACACACAGAGAGTAAGTAACAAAACTGGGTCATGAGGCTTATAAGAGATGATAAAATATTTAGACTAGACTGACTGACTCTGGAATCTGCCCTCTTAGCATCTCTGGGAATTTAAAAGAGTGTGCACGTAACAAACACTACACTGGTAAACTGTCAGGTGCTATTTAGGATTCCTGAGAAGCTGGCTGTGGGAATGGAATTGTCCCCTTGCCCATTTCAGACTCTAGTTTGTTTGTTTCAAAGTGTCTTCCAAGACGTCTTATTTGGGGGTGAGCTAGTAGTGCCTGTAACTCTGGCAAGGAGAGAGGGCAATAGCAAAACAGCCCAGGAGCAAAAATGTTGTGTTCTTGAGAACAGCTAGAAAGTGATCTCTACTATAGGTTTCTATAGTTTATCTCATAACATAAAGGTGTCTACAGTGGAAAAGAGAAGCCAGAAGTTCAGCCATGGGATATTCATCTATAGAGAGTTCAACTGGGCTCCTGTGAACTATCTTAAGGGGACTTTCCTACAGGCTTTGGAGTACCTGATTGATGATGTTTTTGTCATCTATCTATCTATCTATCTATCTATCTATCTATCTACTATCTATCTATTATTTCTTCATTCTTTTACTTTGGCTTGCTAGGTACTTGAACTCATTCAAAATGGCAAGCAGGACTATCATAGATCAATCTCTGGACTGTATAGGACAATGCTAGAGGGTCCTGCATGGAGATGGCTGGGGCAAATCACAGGGTAATGTGATAAATCCATGAACAGATGCAAGGGAACAGTTGATACCAAGATATCAGGAAAGCAAGATGGAGGGATAAGTAATCAACACTGATACAGTGATGTCTTCTTTCTGATAAAAATGGAGACCACAGGTTAGAGACCAAAGCTGGAGATAAAATGTCTGTGCTAGCCTCTTGGCAAGTCCATTGCCAAGATTTCAAAGTAATGGCATCTTATTGAAACATCTTTCTTGCATTAGTAACTTCAGGAAATGAAATGATAGATTGCCCGTGGCTACAGTAGTCAATTATAAGATGACGAGATCAGGAGCAAATGCTATAAGAGGGTCCAAGTTTACAAGTTTACACATCACTTTTGAAAGCAGAATGTATAATACGGCAGTAAAAACAGAATAACAGATGAATATGCAGCAAATCTTGTGAATTTAACTGGAAAGTTACTAATTTGATCAACCAAAAGAAACTTGAAATTGTCATAGTTCTTGCTTTTCCCTGTTTCTGTATTGTCTATATCCAGTAAGTTTGGTAGCAAAAACCTTGTATAGTTTCAAAATCATCATACTATGTAAGAGTGTAGGCAAAATAAACATTATCTAAATTATTTATGTAATGGTTCACTCATTCGGTCAATAAATATTGATCAGCTCTAAAACAAAACACTAGAAAAAGGAAAAAGAAAAAAAATAATTTGAAATCTTGGATAACTGGTTTTAGTAAAGAACTCTGAGTTTGCACAGAGTGGTATTACTCCTCTCAAGTAATACCAATTTCCATTTAAAATTGCAGAGAGAAATCCTCCCAGATTTTACTGGAAGCAGTGATAATATTTAATGTTGTGCTTTCTTCTTACAGCTTTCAAAGAGGCTTTGCACACCCACAATTCAGCCCACAAACCTTCTGAGATGATGCTACTGATGGTTCAAGTCTTTTGAGGAGTAAAACCTAATCAATCAGGTAGAATTATGGCTGTGGTAAGAAAAAGCCTGAGCCAGACATCAGATAAATTTGAGTCTACTTCCTGGAAACAACTTGACAAATACGTGGGGCACTGGACAAGTGAGGAATTATAGCTTCCAGCTTTAAATTATTTTTAAGTCAAGAGAAATGATAAGTGGGAGGCAGCCAACTATGTCTGGAACAAAGTTGAGGTTCAAGAAGGAAGACTTTTCATTTTTCCAAATTAAAGGGAGGCAGACTAGAGTGATAGAAAGTTGTAGGGACATGGAAGGAAAATGAGCTGCTCACTCAGAGTGTCGCTCGTGCCTCTTGTCATGTGAAAATTAGAAATGCCCACGGTGGATGAGCAACGTGGTTCAGTGAGTAAAGGAGCTTCCCACCAGCCCTGACCACCTGAGCTCTAGCTCCAGGAATCACGTGATGGAAGCAGAGAACTGACTTTCACCAATTGTCCACTCGCTCACATGTGTGTGCTGTGGCACGCATGTGTCACACACACATATAACACACATACAATAAGCAGATAAAAAGTTAAAAAAAAAAAAGGAAATTAACATTTGCCTCAGCCATTTGTCCTTTTCCAGCTGCAAACCTAGGAATTTACCGGAAACAACCTCCACCACTTTACAGGAAAAGAACACTTTTAAACCCTTTGTGCCATGCTCATGGTGCCTGTTTTTGTTTGATCCGAATCATGGGCTACAATCTCACTTCAAAAAGTGGCCACTGCTTTACTGGATCAAAATAAAATTTCACAAACTGGGAGCCAGGGAGTTAGCTCAGTGACCGCAGGGCTTGTCTTGAAAGCGTGAGGACTTGGGTTTGATCCACCAAAACCCACGTTGTCTTTAAAATGCAGGCATCACAGAATGCTTATAATCCCAGCTCTGGGGAGGCAGGGACAGGCAGCTTTCTGGCCAGTTGACATAGCCTAGTTGGCCAGTTCCCGGCCAATGATAGACTCTGTATGAAAAAATAAAATAAAAAAAAAAAAAATAAAACACCAAACCATCAGCCATGTTTGAGGAACAACACTTTTGATTATCCTCTGACCTAGCCACATGCATGTGTGTCTATACACGCATACACTAAGACAAGCATACACACACTCATGATCACACACATGCACACACACAGTCATGCACACAGTCACACACACTCAAACACACAAGAACACACATACACATGCTCACACATAACACACACTCATGCACACTTATACACCCATACACACACACACACACACACACACACACACACACACACACACTATATCACAATCTGTCTTTATCACCCTGGCTCTTCTTTCTGTACCTGAGCAGCTCTTAGTTCTTATTTATCGGCCCACTGAACTGCTCCTGTTTCAGAGACAGAAATACTATCTCCAAATTTTTGGCTATCCTTCTTTTTAAAAATCATGGCTTGCCGAATGAGAGCCGCTGAATTTGAATAAGTTCAATGTCATTTACTTCCAGGATTAACTCATCTTTCTGGGCTTGAAATACAGAACAAGCAATACCCGCCCTCATCTAAACCCTGCAGACGTATTTTTCACCCAAGACATTTCAATTTTCAACAAGACTGATTCTCCAGAATAATGATGTTGATGGGGACATGAGCATACAAAGACTTAATGAAAGCCCAATGTGACACTCCTGATTGAGTTCTGGACATGACTGCAGGTGGCAGAAATGACAGCCCATTCCTTTCTATCCCCCACAGATTTTCAACCGTGACCCTCTTAGTTCTTCTCTCCAAGGAGACGGAGCTCCACATCGGTGTGATTGGATGCCCTCTCACCTCTGCCAGGGCTCTTCAGGACAATGGTGTGCCCCAGGTGTTCTCTAAAGTGTTGACAGCCTGGGTACTGAGGGGGGCCTCCCTCTTCATAGTAGAGCTGGGCAAACTCCCTAAATAATAGATTCTATTTTAGCCAACATTCTTGGCTTACAGTAAACAAAGTTGGTCCAAACTATTTATGTGTTGTATTAGAAGATACAAACAGATATTGAATAACCAAGCAGTACAAGAAATAAGATGCATTTGAGCCTGAGAACTATAATCTGCAATGCAAAGGCAGTCAAGAATAGCTTTTCTTTCAATTTTTCTCTGATACCCTTTCATCCTCTTCTATTGCAGACCGTTTCTTCACACCTGGTACAAAGAAGTGGTAGAAATGGCTACCAAGCTCTACATCCTTTACTGAACCCAATCAGAACTAGGTTGTGATCTAGGATCTAGGATCTTACCCTATATCTGTAGCCTGAGGGCTGCTGCCATGTAAGAACATGGCAGACTCATTTGGTCATGCAAATGGAGGGGCAATTCAAGGGTGCAAGTGCCCAGAGAAGGTAGGTATTGAAATGTAATCCCACTGTAGTCACTAATTTAACCAAACCAGAGACCCAGTGTTAGAGCGTCAACCTCAGTGCAGATCTGGCTCTCCACTTTTTTCTCCTGGAACAGTAGCATTGAACTGAGATGAGCCTTCAGTGATTTGGCACTGGTGTCAGCAATGGCCTCTCTGTGTGTGTCCCTGGAGGCCCCACTTCCTGACTGTGAGGAGAAGTAGGGTTGTCTGGCTGGTGAAGGCAAAGGTTGTAGTTTGCTTCAAATCAATGACATGTGTATGCCCAGGGTCATTGCTAAGACCAGAAATATCCTGGAATCTGCTTTGCCATGGTAATCTGACTTGGTATAGCTCAGGAGGCAGTCTTTAGGTTGGGACTGAATGCAGGGACATGACTAGCTCCAGAGCAAATACCAAGTGTTTAGCCCTCCAGGAGAAAGTGCTACTCCTCAGGCTCTGTACCATGGTTTTGACCAGGTGGTGTTTTAGTTACTTTTCTGTTATAGGGTTAAATACCACAACAAAAAGCAACTTAGGAAAAAAAAAGGTATTATTTTGTCTTTCAACTACAGAGGGATGGTGTTTGTCATGACAGGGATATCTACAGGAACAGAAAGTTCTCTGATCACATTTCATCCACACACAGGAAGAGAGAGGGAAGGAGGGAGAAGGAGAACAGAAAATAGAGCAAGGCTATAAAATACCAATGCTCACCCCCAATGACATACTTCCTCCAGCAAAGCTCTGCTTCCTAAAGTTTCTATAATCTCCCCAAAGAGTACCCCCGAGGACCAAGTGTTCAGATACATGAGCCTATAGGGACATTTCTCATTAAAACCATCGCATGTGGTGACTCCTTTAACGGCTCCTTTCTCCTTGGGGGTTGACTTCCTGGTTGTATTTGGGAGGTCAAGGATGACTGCTTTTATCAGCCTTGATGCCTTTTGTGTTCTTAATGAATTGCGCGCACATGCGCGCGTGCGCACACATACACACACACACACACACACACACACACACACACACACACCACTGATATAGTTTGCCATTATTTTAGACGTTTGAGTTGAGGCAAACAAGAATCCTAAGTTAAAACAAACAAAACTGTATTCCAACCTTGCCTCACACACAGACAGCTCAAGCTCCGAGAACCTCTTCTCAAACCTGCCCTCACACATCCCAATTTGAAGCTCTGCCTACTATACAATAGTAAATAAACCCCATATGCTTCCGAGAGGATGGAGGGACCCAATAACAGTGATGACTTCTTGTTGAACACTGCAATCATTTTTTTTTTTTTTTTTTTTAGGAATGTTAGGATGGTAGGTTGCTTTCATAGGATACCATAGACAAAACATTCATTTAATTATTTGGAAACCCTAGCATTCCATGGTCAGGCTGTCAAAAGATCTGATGTCTGGTGAGAATACTTTCTGGTGTATAAGTGGACACTGGTTTGTTTCATCACAGGGTGGAGATCACAGAGCATGGTCTCATGTCCCATCTTATCAGGGTACTAATATAATCCTTAGGACTCTACCCTCAGGATCTAATCACATCCCAAGGTCTCCAACTTCTAATGCTGTCACACTGGGGAAACTGAAAATGTAACATAGGGATATTAGAGGAACAGAAACATCTGGTTATTACAATGGGACTCTGCTACCTCTGCCCATAAATCAAAGCCTAAAGAGTTGAATGATCTGACCAGATGTGAGCAAGCAGACTCTTACCACCATACCCTTTCCACATGATAGATGGCACATTCTCAAAGTATAAGTCAAAATAAGTCTTCATTTTTGTTGTTGTTTGCTGCCAGGCATTCTTATCACAGCAATAAAGTAATTGGTACAAGCTTACCATGCATTAGCCTTAATCTCATACTATTCTTGAAGACACTAAAAACAATGACTGAATAAAAGTTGAAATTTATAACAGTATTTAGGAGTTGTTAAATGTCATAATAGACTTGAAAGGCTTTTGTGAAGTTTTCATTTTGCCCTTTGTTCAATCCCTTTGACTTCTGTACTGAACGGTAATCCATCTTAGAATCATAGATACTAAAAAGATAAGCCAATTGCTCAATGACCGTGTGGACTGATGCTACTTTTTTTTTTCTAGCTCAGTGTGAGTACACAAAATACAGCTTCATGGAAGTCTCAGTTTGACTGTTGAGGTTTGAAGGAATTCACTCAGCTTTTAAATTCTTTCTACATAGTATTTTTTAATTTGAATTTAGAAAGAGTTATATGTAGATAAGTAAGAGAAGAATTTGTAACAGGATTCACTGATGTGGTGGTTTGAATCAGAATGAACTCTCATAAGCTCATATATTCTTAGTCCCCAGGTGGTAGAACTGTTTGGGAAGGACTTGGAGGTGTGGCCTTGTTGAAAGAAGTGTGTCACTGAGGGGTTTGAAATCTCAAGGCTCACACCATTTCTTAGCTCTTTCTTCCTTGTGAGTTTTGTTTCAACATATAAGCTTTCAGCTACTGTTTTGGCTGCCTTCAGCTCCATACCTACCTACCTGCTCTTCAGCATTCTAGTCATGAACTCAAACTCTTTGGAACTGCGAGCTTTTAAATTTCTTTGACAAGTTTCTTGGTTGTAGTGTTTCAACACAGCAAGAGAAAAGTATCTGGCACAGCTGATGGACTTTGAGTTTTACCTCTTGGTGTGTGTGTTAGCATTGTGCCCTTTTGCCCTGGAATTTGCTGGAAGTTCACATTAAGCCTGACTTTCGACTGGGTGTAGACCCACAGGAATGCCTACCTTTGTGCACCACAGTTCCCCCCTCAAGGGAACACATGGCACAAAGCAAACCTGGGATAGAAACACAGTCCACCCCACCAGCCACACTGTGAGGTAGGAAAAATCCGGAACCTGACTTTCTAAAACAAATAGATGAGCTGGGGCCTGGATCTTGCTCTGTCAAATAACACATTCCTTGGGAAGTGTCAGTCTTTGGTCTCTAGTTGTTCTGGAAACTTTGTGAAACATCTGGAATTGTGAGCCTGAGCTACAGCTGTGTCTCTTACCACATAATCAAGTCCTGGGTGCATTGTTCTCTTAGCACAGCATCCGGGTCTGGTACAGGAACTACCCAGGCCTATCTTCCTGACTCTAATCTCTTGGTCATATGACTCAATGGAAGACAGTAGCAGAATACATTTCACAGGGATTCAGTGGGTGTTGAACAAAGCACAGTTACTTGAAAGGTTGACACAGGCTGAGATAGTAAGTGCTCACCAGGTGTGACAGCCCTATGTTAGAGAGAATCTGGGGACTTGCTTGTGGGTTTGCTCGGGGGCAACAGTGGGGTCAGGAGACACTGAGAACTATGTGCAAGCTCTCTGCTTTATTTTCGTGAATCCTGCCCATGGGGGGAAATATACATTACGAAGGCTCTTCATATCTGCGGGAGCAGCACGGAAAACAAAAGACAATGGCTCCCTTGTTAACTGGTGAGCTATGCTTTTTCCTGATTAGAAGCTTGCGGTGAATTCTACCTAGCTGGTTTCTTATAGTGCTCAGGGGGACTGCAGTTTTCAAGGAAACACACTGGCGAATCAGCATTTGCAAATTCACTTTCTTTACCCTTGGGAATTCAAAGAACAGATTTCCTTGAGGAAAATTCCTAGCGCTGACACTCAAAATCCTTTGAACAAAGGTGCTGAGAGTGTATGTGCCCTACTTACTTCTCGGTTTAATCTACCTCATCCTAGAATATGCCTGAAAACCTACCACACCATGTTTCACTTGCTACTTACGTTAACTCACCCTTTGAATGGTGATATTTCTTAGAGGTGCATGGCTTGAGCATTTTTGCCCATATCATAGTAGGTATCTTTATGCACCTCTGTCAAAATAAATGCAGTCAACAAACAAGAAAGAGTTTAAATTACCACTGTTGGCAAGGAAATAAGTTTTTATATGTTTTCATTTTGCTCGGGGTGAAGCAATGATAGACTCCTGAAAAAAATACTTTAAAAAAAAAAAAGGAGCTAATTAGAATCGTGGCTGCTCTCTTAGTGCCAATTATAATGAGAAAAGTCTAAACTCTGTCATCCACTGAACCAAATGAAAATTCATGCTCCCACCTGCACCCTCACATTTCAGCGCAGAAGGCAGAAGTCACTCAAAACTAAGTTAGACCAAGGAAAGGGGCTTGTAACACATCATCAGAAATGTTGAAAGGTCTGGTGCTAACTGATCCTTCA
Source organism: Psammomys obesus (assembly GCF_907164565.1). NCBI lineage: Eukaryota > Metazoa > Chordata > Mammalia > Rodentia > Muridae > Psammomys > Psammomys obesus. The sequence continues at coordinate 2,061,834 of NW_026585587.1, forward strand.
GGAAGGTATAGAAAAGGACACAACTGTCTTATTAGAAGGGCTGTTACTTCCAAGGACACTTCAGGAGTTCTTCTGGAAGCCTTGACCCCTTGAAGTCCAATTGGCTGAGGAAAAATGCCCATCCAGGAACTAGGGAGCCTCATCACAAAACAGGTACTCTCTTAGTATGGTAGAAAGCATCAGATGGCCAGATAGCATGTGTTCAGGAAAACATAGAGGGGTCTAATTCAACCTTTTCTCAGGAACCCACTCCCACAATACCTAACTCATCTCTCATAGTGGTGCCAACAGTTAATCCTTGAGGGCAGAGGTGTCATGATATGTTCACCTCTTGAAGTTCCAACTTCTCAGGGCTGTGGCTCTGGGATTGCATTGCTGATGCAGGACCTTTGCAGAGTGCTTTGAACCACAGCAGATACTACGGCAGAGAATGCTGTCACTGCCTTGACTCCACAGACCAGCACAATGGCCAATAAGTTTAGATGAAAGCCCTCCCTTACTCTTGCTTTTTGCATACCATGAATACTTTAACTGAGCAAACAATTTACACTCAGAAGTCTTGTTGCAATAGAGTATTTCTTTTTATTGCAACCTCAAGTCAGTAGTTTTCTTCATTTCTCAATACTGTGGATTAAACCTGGGGCACCACACATATCAGGTTCAAGTGCTTCTACTGTGCAACCCTTGGAAGGAGTCTTGAGCATCTACAATTTTTCTATTCAACATCTCTCACTATTACTAATATGGAATGGAGGTACAACTGTGTTCTAGCTCGATTTATGTCAAATTGACACAACCGAATTATTTGAGAAGGAAAAAACTTTGAGAAAATTCTCTTACCAGATTGATCTGTGGGCAAGCCTGTGATGCATTCTTGATTGAAAATGAATGTGGGAGGGCCCAGATCACTGTGGGCAGTGCCGTCTTCGGCTTGTGGTCCTGTGCGTTATCAGAAAGCACAGGCGCAAAGCCAGTAAGCCACATCCTTCCACAGTCTCTGCAGCAGCTCCTGCCTCCAGATTCTTGGCTTGTTTGAATTCCTGCCCAGAATTCCCTCAGTGATGGACTGTGATGAGGAACTATAAGCAGAATAAAACCCTTCCCTCCCCAACTTGCTTTTGACCATGGTGTTTCATCATAGCAGTAAAAACCCTAATCAAGACAAGTATTCTAGTTCAGAATACCCAGCTCATTGTTTATGCAGCAAGTGTCTCATAGCTAGGGCTTTTCCCCTTTACCCCATACACTTACCTCTCACATAGTGCGAACATCGGCGTATGCATATTTGTGATGCTCCCAAGGATTGCGTATCTACCTTGAAATGGTCCTTACATCACTGGACTCTGGCGTACAGCAGAGACTAAGCAAATGTCTGTGAAAAGTACAAATGAACGAATCAGTGAATGAATGACGTTTGCCAGGATCATTCACTTTTCAGGGCTCCAGAAACTGGGTTTGATTGATATTAGGAAAGAAAAGGAATTGACTTACAGGAATAGGAAATGAAGACTTATTAGTCTCATAACAATTGGATTGCTACGTTAACTAGTCTTTAAACCAATATTACCATCTCTTCACACCGATTTTGTTTTAAAATCTTACTTCATGCTCCGACTATAACCATTTATTTGCCCATGTGTGGTCAGTGCTCACCACATTCAAGCACAATTCAAAGAGCTTTTGCAAAGGTATTTTTGAATTCTCTTCCTGGAGGTATGACTATTATTGACTACCAGCCTTATATACAATTATCTGAATGCCAGCTGTTCAGCTTAATGAAATACAAACAGCCACGTAGCCGCAGCTAAGATGAAAAAAACATGATTGTCAGCAACACTGACACCCACACCCCCACTCCTCATGACAATCATAGATCCCTTTTACCCTTCCAAACATAATCATTCTCCTGATAGCTCTCCTTATCATTTGTTTTCCCCTACACTTTTATCTCTTTAGTTTCCATTCCTAAAGTTATTTTTCAGCCTTGCCTAGTCTTGAGCTTTACATAAGTGAAATTATACAGGAGAAATTCTTCAGTGTTGACGTGTCATCATCATTGATGTTGTTCGGTCTTCTGTCCGGGAGACATTTTCCATGCTGTAGGGTGTCGCCCCATTGTGTTCCTTTCGCTGGATCCAGCATTCCCATCGTCCTGCCATGACACCTGGATGGCTCCTGCAGGACATTCACTCAGTGTTGGTCTATTATAAGAAACATTTCTGAGAGCATTCTTGTAATGCATACATTTTTTCTGGAGCCACTGTATGCTGATACATACTTACCAACCAAATTTCAAGGAAGAAAAGCTAGGGCAACAGCCCATTTCCATGGTGCAAATTCTCCTATATGGCTGATTTCATGCTCCCAAAGAAAAGTCACCGGAAGTGAAGTTCTGAAGTGATTGACCCACGCAGCTTTGGTCCAAGTAGGTTTCAGCACAGTGTTGCCTGGGACATATTTTTGCTTCTTTCTGCTTAGTGTATTCCTAAGAAGGGATATTAACTAGGAGATATGGCACACCATTTTCAAAGTGGTTGTGTCCATTTAGTTCCCTTCCGAAGTGTGCAGTACTTTCCATAAGCCCATAGCCAACATCCAACAACGTGTTCTTTCCAGCTGTTTTTATTAGGTTTAATTATGTTTATGCATGTTTGTCTGGGTACGAGTGTGTGGAGCCACATTTGGATTCTCTGTATCTCTTAACCTCTGAGCCATCTTTCCAGCTGAAATGAAATGCTGGTTTCTCCTGGTGATTCTCATAGACATTTCTCTGATAGTAACAGTATTGACATCTTACCACAGGACTCTTGGCCATTTCTATGTCTTCTGTGATGTTGCTTATCCAGTCTTTTCCATAAAATCCTAATGGGATGCTTGAGGTGTTTTGTTTTGTTTGATTTGCATGTCTTCAGATCCCCAGGAATCAGCACCATAGTTGGCTTGTGGTAATTAAATATGCCTTTTCCCCTTCTAAAACATCATGCTGAAATTCGCTTGCTGAGGTGGCAGTGCTGGGTGGTGGGACCTAATGGGAGACCTGTGTTGTATGGGTGGGGTTTAATTGATACATGCTTTTCTCTTGGAAATAGGTAACTTGTTTTGTGTATTTGGCTTCCTTGTCCTTCTTGTAAACACATCAGCTTTCTCTTCTATTTTTGCTGTTGGTATTTTGCTTTTTACCAAGAGTTGTGGCATGTGGGCCTCATCACTAGAGCTTGGACTTTCCATCTTCCAGAACTACAAGAGCAAAACCAAACAAAAAACAATCACACACACCCCAATCCCTTCTTTTCACTATAAATTATACAGTCTGGGATATTTTGTTATGGCAACAGAAAAAGTCCCCAGATAGGCATGTATGATAGCTCTCATTGAGTGGGTTTACCTTTTATCACTCCATTAAAAAATCCACTTATTTTATTTTATTTTGTGAGTGTTTGTGGGTATGTGTATGTCTGTGTCTGTGTATGTGCAAGTTCATGCCACAGCGTGTAAGGGTCAAAGGAAAACTTGCAAAAGTCAGTTCTTTTCTTCCATCATGTGAGTTCTGGGGATCAAACTCAGGTCTCAAGCCAGTGGCAAACACTTTTACATACTAAGTCATCTCCCCAGCTCCAACTTATCATTCATTATACTTCTTTAAAAGGATCTATCTCTGAGAAATTTATACATACACATGATGAAATATGAGCATAGCTCCCATTTGCTACCTCCACCTCCTCCTACAAAGCCACCCCCTCCCAACTTCATGTCTTTTCATAGAACCCATTAAACCCAGCCAGTGTCGCATTGTCTCTTTGTAACTTTTGATTAATAGAAGAACTTGGAAGACTCAGCCTCATTTTTTCTTTTAGTACTTTTGTTTAAAAATCTGTTCATTGTCATGAGAACCTCTGTGTATGGCTTTCTGAAATTTCTGTGTGGCTTTTCTCACTTAGACCCGGAATTGATTTTTTGATGTGCAGCCAGTGTTTCCTTGGATATTTAACTGTTACTATGCCATTTATTAAGGCGAGGTGTTTACCCCCTACTGTCCTTCCTGTGTTGCCTTTGTCCTAAATTAAGTCTCAGTGTATGAGGAAGCCTGTCCTGGGATGTCTTGCTGAGTTCTGTTGTTTATTAGCCTATCTCCATGGCAGCGATAAATTGGACATTTCTTTCCAATAAACATTGTTACTGATAGAACAGTTTCTCACAAGTTGTTTTTCATTTGTGTTTTGGCTACTTGTGCTCTGTATTTCCCCCTAAATCTACAAATAAACTGACCAATGTATATGAAGCAGCTACCTGAGATTACACTGAGCTGTAGACCAACTTACGAATAATTAACGTTTTAAAATGCCGAGTCTTCAATAGCAGGAACTTAGCACATCTCTTAACTTGCTCAGATTATTTGATGTTTCCATCAAAGAAAGGTAGTTCGCCACACAATACTTTGTTCAGTTTTTAAAAATCCATTTGAGGGTAGATTATATTTTGAAGTTATTGAAAAATAGTAATTTTAATGTAAATGTTGGTATTGATAAAGTTAAAAGTTGTACATTGCCTTTGAAACTATAAATTATAAATCACTAACGAACGTCTGTTCTTTCCTTTCAGGCCCCTCCTGTGGCACTGGTGCCTTCTACATGTGTCCATTATTTCATTGCTCTTGTTTGGTTCCCAGTCCATCAACCAAAACCACTCACAATGTTCCCCTCACGTGCTTTATGACCACATTCTTGGTAGCTGTTTCTGAGGCTTGGCAGCCATGATCTTCAGTTTCCCTGTAACATGCACAGAGTGTGTGTTTGGGCACTCATTTGTACACGCATCGAGCATGTATATATATGCATCAGTGTATTTGCTCTGCTTGAGGGTCATTGGGTCTTTTGTCTTCCAGTAATTTAAAAAACTTGTTCAATTGTATATATAATACAATATAATATGTATATATATATAATAATTGAAATATATATATATATGTATATGATTAACATCGCTATGTTCTGTCTCTCATTTTGGATATGTGTAGACACATGTGAAGTCATGTGAAGTGTATCATTCATTTTTTTTGTTCCCCTATGTTCTTTTCTCAGAGTTTCCTTCTGTCTAATTTCCAGACCTCATTTTTTTTCCCTCTTCTTTATGTATCCATGTGTGAGCTTCTGAAATGTCGGCCCCATCCTCTGCTGTCCCTATTATTTTCTATGGTTCTCTACAAAGCCATGAGTGATCTGAGAAGGTCGTTCACCATATGTTTTATTTTAGCCGATGGCTTTTTAAATTTTTATTTTTTTCTGGTTGATTTGTCTCCAGAGCTATGCCACTTTTAAATGGTTTTAGTTCTTAGTAAACTCTCCAACTTAGATGAGAATAATCTAAATGCAATTAAATAACCTGAAATAAGGCTGTGATCTATGGAATCCTGGAGGGTCTTCTCTTTTTCCTAGCATATCTATGAGGTTTTTAGTATTTTTAGTAATGTTTCACGTTCTAGAAATGTCATTTGTAGGGAGAGCTGAGAGACTGGGAGAATTGTGCTATATACCATGAGAGCTGTGGCTTGTCTCTGCCAGGGTCACTTTAGAACAATGATTGACTCATATTTGGGTGTCTTGTTCGCTTCCCCTGCTGTTCGAGAAATTTGTCTAAATTACCCGGTTTGCTATGACTGTGCCAGAAAGAACTTGAGTAGGAAGACCTCACTGTGCCCAATTACCAACATGCCACTTCTCACTCTAAGCTCTTCTGTGGCTGTCCACTTTGCCTACAAGAAAAATCTAAATTCTATTCACCCTTAAAACCCTAAATTCTATTCACCTTTTCAGTTATTACAGTCTTTTCTTTTTTAAGTTTTTCTGATATAAGCACTTTGTTTTGTTTTCAAAACAAGTTCAGCTTTCTCCTTGACCCACCTCAACTATTTTCTTCCTGTCAACTGGACTGCTGACTCTGCTTCACCTTTTAGTTCGTAAGTTATGATTTCCAGAGGTTAGGTCCTATCTATTTAATTTGTCCAACTCAACTTATAACTGTCTAGTATCGTTCACGTTTCTGATACCAAAATCTATTAACCACTGGAGGACATAGCTCAATGGCAGAGTACTTAACCAGAATGCATGTGGTCCTATGTTCAATTGTTAGAGTGGGGAAGGGCTGTAATCATTGATTATTGTAATTTTATTGTGCTTTGTTCTTGCAAAGGTGTTTCCATCTTTGAGAGCTGAAATTGGTTTCTTTCCCCCCCAGTAACTAATATGATGCATTATATACCACAAGGTCATTATTCAGTAACTGAAAGTGGCATGAGTCAAGACGGTATTGAATTCAGAAAACAGACATTAGAAAGAAGAGTAATCATTGCTTTGTTATCATATTTGCAGTAATTGTAGCATTGCGGTTATTAAAATAGTAATAAAGCATAAAGCAGTTAGTCATGCTGACTGAATTTGTGCCTATCTTGAGACCTCCTAGCTATGTGACCTTGGACAAACTAATGTCCCTATATCTCAGTTTCCTCATCTTTAGAAGAATGATAACCAAGTGCTTATCTTTCATTTAAGGCTCAATATATATCTTGGGATTCAGATTTTTTTTTCTATCTTAAAAAAGTAACACACACACACAAGCATTTTGTATGAGACTCCTAAACAAATATACTAATAACTTTACCATGAAACATGGACATACAATCCATATTAGAATAATCACAATATAAATGTCTTTGTGTCATCTTAGTTCTGGTTTTACAATGAAAAAGTTAAAAGTTGTTTTCGTAGTTTATTCTTAAAACCTTGGGTTCCACAGTAATGGGAACAGGGACTGTCTCTGACATGAGCTCAGTGAACTGTTCATTGATCACCTCTCCCGGAGGGGAGAGCAGCCTTACCAGGCCACAGAGGAAGACAATGCAGCCAACCTGATGAGACCTGATAGACTAGGATCAGAAGGAAGGGGAGGAAGACCTACCCTATCAGTGGACTGGGGGAGGGACATGGGTGGAGAAGAGGGAAGGAGGGTGGGATTTCGAAGGGAGGAGAGAGGGAGCTAGAGGTAGGAAACAAAGTGAATAAACTGTAATTAATAAAAATATAAATAAAAAAGGAGGAAAAATCTTAGATGCATGTAAAATGATACAATTTATTGTTGTGGTTGTTGCTGCTGCTGCTGCTGCTACTACATCTTTGTTTTCTACTCTGGAAGGGTCTCAAGTAACTCAAAGCTGGTCTCAAACTTTCTAGGTAGTTAAGGATGACCTTGAAATTGATATTCTCTGGTGTCTTGTTGGGATTTCAGGTACATGGCACAGTGCTTAGTTTTAGGTAGTGTGGGGACTCAAACAGAGGATTTTGTACACGCTAAGCAAGCACTCTACCAATGGAACCATATACTTTGAGCCTGTTTCCAATTTTAATAACAAATTAAAAAACAGAGATAGTATATATATATATATATATGTATATATATAAGAATATAAGATATATATGTATATATACATGTTTATATATACATATACACACACACATATATACATATATATGTCATAGGAATCTAAGATATATATGTATATGTGTATATAAATATTTATATGTATATAAATATGTATTTTATACATATAAATATACATATATATCTTAGATTCCTACCACATAGCTACTTTCCAATGGTCCTAGAACATCGTTTTCAGGTCAGTGTTCTCTCAAACATACATGATCAAAAAAATAGAAGAAAAAAAAATTTTAGCCTCGCAGATAAGAGTAGGCAATCTTTCATGGGATTCCTTCCAGTCTTTAAACGACGACTTTCTTGAGATCAGCAATGATTTTCTTGATCACTCAAAAGTATGAGCTTCTTAGCAGATAGTGATTTTGAGGAGAAGAAAGATTGGAAAAATTCTCCAAGGTAATAAAGATACAAGCAGAAAAAAAGCACACCAAATTGGAGCCAGTGCATGTAGCTTCCTGTTGGACACTAAAGGTGATATTGCTACTTTGTGTTGTGGAAAAAGCTATGAAGAGCTGGTAGGAAAGTCAGGGAGGGTAGCAAGAAATAGACTCCCGTGAGCATGTCTATCCTCTGAGTGCAAAACAACATTACACTTTACACAGTGAATCATATACAAATAATATACAACCTGACACACAGCTGTTGATAATGAACTGTTATTAGTGATATACTGAATATAGATCATCTTCATTAAATAGAAATACTAGAATTGCCAGCAAAGGACATTAGCATATTAAAAAATATAGATGTGTATTTCAATCTACTTATGAAACCTGCAGAGCCCAGCCTACTGTGGAAAACCATATCAGGCGTGGATATGGGCTTGTGTGCCGTTTAATCGGTAGCTGTAGAAGAATAGAATGAAGACACTGATAGCACAAAGTCTTCCAGGGTGGATTCTCTTGGATCCCTTCAGGCAGGAGATTCTCTGAAGCCAAAGAGAGGAGGGCGTGGTGAAGGGGCCTGTCTCCAGCAGCTGTTCACCAGCAGCAGACTTAGACAGTGAATATTTAGAATGGACACAAAGGGAAAGCAGATGCAAATCTCTTCCTGCAGGTGCACGCGTCCCCATTGACATCAAGAGACTCACTGGGCCTCTGGAACAGTGTGTACTTGCTGCTAGCTTTCTTGAAAAGAAATTTCACATTTTTTTATAAGTGAAGCTGAAGATGTTTTTTTTTTTTTAACATCTTTCTCCCAAATGCCATGAGAATATAAAGGTGAAGAAGGGGAAGCATCATCATTTATAAAACATTTGTCCCGTGCTGTGCATGTAATCTACCTTTAGTTACTTTTTGTTGTATGAATTCGATTGCTCTAGTACAAAAGAACCAAACAGCATACATTGAGACTGACTATTGTTTGTCTCCATTTTGGAACATCTTCCAGATTTTCCTATGCAAATTTTTATATTTCAAATATATGTATTGAAATATATTGAATATATATATTTGAAATCCAAACATTTAGCATCCGCTCTGTTACCATACAGGCAGTCCCATGAGCCTACCTTTCAGGGTCTTAGCAACCTCTTATGTCATCACCTGACAGGTGCAAAGGACCCACCTGCCACCCTGCACTGAATTCTCTCTCTTTTCCTCTCTCTGTCTCTCTGTCATGAACACTCTGATCTTTCTCTCCCTGCCTACCCTCTCTCTTTCCCACAATAAACCTTCTTTATACCAAATATGTTGTGGTGGCATTCACCTTTATTGTAACACTAAGCAAGGAGTTTTGAGGCCTTTTTCATTCAGAATCATAATACACACCCCTTCATGTCAATAAATGTTTTCCTGCATAGTTTGATGACAAGAACTATTTATGTGCAAAGTGTGTTACAGTCACTTTTTAAATTTTAATCCTCATAAAAGCTTTATTAGTTTGATATTATTATTCTAATAGCTGAAGAAATCAAAGTCAGGCTTAAATAATGGATCCTTGTATACCTATTAATGAGTGGGGTGAACAGAATCAAAACCCTGGCTCAAAACACCCCGCTCTTTCTTTGGCATGAGCAGTCCACAAATATTTAACCTTTTGCTATTGTTAAACTTCTTTCCTCTCCTCTCTCCCTCTCCACCTCACCTCTCCCTCTCCCTCTCCACTTTCTTCCATCTCTCCCTTTCTCTCTCCACCTCCTTTCTTTCTTTTTTTTTTCTTCCACTCTGGATTTCTATCATCTCTTTCTAGGATTCTGAGACAAGATGCCATGCAGCCAGGAGCTGGCACTGAACTCCTGATCCTCCTACCTTCATCTCACATCTTCACTTCTATTGCAGACAACTTTCTGCTGAGCGTCTGGTGAACACAAATCTTGTTGCAGGACCTGAAAGAGAGCTGACTTGGGAGTAGCTAGGGCTCCAGCAGAGTCATAGAACAAATTCCAATCACATGAACTACATCACCTTGTGGATAAGGCATAGACTTCTAGAGTTATTCGTGAGCTCATCCCCATAGCCTGGAGTGATGAGCCAGGTGGCTCACAGAATGTAAACCCCTTTTAGCCTGTTTCTGAACCACCCAACAGCTCATATGGCTGGTTGCTACGGATGTATTTAAATAACAAAAAAAGAGCCTTTACGTTAAAGCATAGGGCTAGGTTTAAATGGATATTCATTCGGTGGACAGGCAGATGACTAGCAGGACGTATACCCACCTGGCATCTGGTTCAGCTTTCTAGCACTAGAGTTTTCCTCTGATCATGATGGCAAGAAAAGGAGGGAAAGAATGTGAAATGGGGCTGGAGGGAGGAGGAGAGAGAGAAAGAAGAGAGATGAGGAAGGAGACTAATGAATGCACAAGACTAAAATGTAGAGGAAATGACTTCTAAGCACATCTAAACAACTGCCTGATGAAGAGTATCAGCTCATTTTTCACTTTTCTAAAGCTTAACATATCGTCCAAGAGAAAAGTTAAAATAACACCCACTGACTTCCTGGGGATATTTGTGCTCTTTTTCTTGTTTGTGTGTTTGTTAACTGTGCACACTCAGTGTCCTGATTCAGGGTGAGGACAGAAGAAGGCTCCTCTTTCGTAGTGGGCATCTGGTGGTAGCAAGGCTTGGTGAAGGAGGACAAAGGTCCCTGAATTATCTGTGGGAAAATCAGATTTTATTCTTAGGAGTCGAGTTAAAAGCCTTAAGAATCTAGTTTTAAAAAGCAGGGAGACTAGGGAAGACTCGGGGTTTTGTTTTTCACACAACACGCCAGATCCTTTCAATTGGTACGCACACAACACAGCATATAACATTCCTCAAGGGACTGGGGTTCATTTGCATTTGAGAGAATGCAAGCTTGCAAGATCTGTTTTCCTGTTTCCCTCTGAGCAAATAGCCAGGCACTGCAACCTTCTGGAAGTCACACTGCCTTTCAGGTTTTCTCTCAAGGTCTCAGTCATCAGAGTTTCGGGAGGAAACTGGGATTCTCTAATGACATCCGCCTCACACTGAGATGTGTCTGTGAACATTTTTCAGTGAACCCCTGCATTGGAGATATGTCTGCTTTCTCATTGCCCACACCCTGGCCTCCTGCCACATTCAGAAAACGACCTGTGACCACCTGCACATCGAAATGGAGAAGTCGCCAGCATGTGAAGAATGCATAATGTATCCGGAGCAGCCAGAGGTGGCAGAAGCTGGCCTTGACAAATCTCTGTGCCACTTCGCTGCTGTGCACAGTGACGTGGGAGGACACCGAGGAGGGAATCTCTGCCCTACGCAGTTCGCAGCTGGGGCGTGACTGCAGTACATAATGAGCAGGCAGCAGCTGAGCTCAGAAGCACAATGATGCCAGCTGTGGTGAAGCCTGTCCTGTACCGGAGGCCACAGAGCGACAAACAAGATGCAAAGTGTAAATAACAGCGTCGCTTCTCGTATTCGTAATGCCCGTGTCTCCCCTAAACCCTGACCATAGAAATACTGTAAATGGAATGAGTAGTCGGAGAGAAACTGCCATTCTGTAGAGAGCCTAAAGGGAGAGAATTTCGTAAGGAAATGACTTTTGGTGGTCAGAGAAGGAGCTTTGATCATTTAACTACATGTGGATTGGCTGCTTTTTCCTAGTTTGTTCGGAGAAAAGCTATGCTCTTTGCCTCTGTCATATTTCTGTCAAACTATTCCTCTGTACATATAGAAGAGGCAACAGTGAGTTGGTTGACCTGTGGGATCCTGGATCACTCCAAGGCTTAGTACCCCCGATGGGAGCATTGAGCAAGGAAGTGGGGAATTAGAAATAGCTTGTAAAGAGTTCCACCTTTCACATGTTTGCTTTAAACTTGTACTGGGATGTTCCAATGGAGAAGTCTGTTAAAGACACAGGATGCAATGGATAGAGGCTAAAGTCCCAGTCTTCTTCCACTTATGGCGTAGGTTTTCTGCTGACCAACCACTGTCCTGAAGTCCCTTCCAAATGTCAGCTCTGACTGATATGCAAAACATACTCATTATGCAGGAGACTGCACCAGAAAACCAAGATTACGTAATCAATATATCGTGTGTGTGTATGTGTGTGTGTGTGTGTGTGTGTGTGTGTGTGTGTGTGTGTGTGTATTCTATTGCAGAGTCCTCTCTGCTCTGGAGAACACATTATCTCTGTAATTAGAAAGAGTCTCTAGCTGGGGTCTCCTAGCTCTACAGCCACCATGAAACTTTTAAACTTTGTTCTAAGCAAACAAGACACGTCTTCTCTGTGAATGACCAGTCTTTGCACAGTGTAGTGTCTAGTTAGTATTTCTGATGAGGAAATGAGTCGTATTTGCCCTAACTCCCCTTAGAGTCTAGCATGCTTTTAAGCCACTAACCTGCTATATAAACATGGTTCTTTGACTTCTCCCTTAGCTATCTCATCATACCCCATTTTCTTTACTGGTTTAATTGATTTGACTCTAGTGGCCCAAAAATTTCCAAGTCCATAATGATAGCTTTGTTTGGGTGAGGGTAGTCTCAATGTGCTTTTTTTTCAATTAAAACTCTTTTGGCTGCTTATAAACAAGGTCAAGAAAAGAGAAGGATGAATGGGGTGAATGGAAGGACTATGGTAGGCTAGGGAAAACAATGTTGCCTCAGAAAGCAGAGATTTGCCCAGCTTCAAGAAGCTTCTCTGAAGAAATCAATGACATTTTTTTGTTGTTGTTCTTTTTTCTAAGGTATTTGACCATGGAAGGAACTCAAATACTTTCAGATGATCTATTTCCTTCTTTCTGTTGTCCTTAGCTCCTGCTTTGTGTATCTTTTCTCACAGTCATAGCTTCTGCTGATTCATAATTGAAATTTGTCATGCATCCTCCTGGTCTTCATCATCTTTCTCAGTCTCATTCCCCTACTGCTGATGGCTAATTGTCTTGGTATTTTCTCAATACAAATTTCAAGGAAAACAAATGATTAGTCCAACTCATCTTTCTTGGGCATTTTCTTTTCACAACAAATTAATTGGTATCCTTATAGCTGTACTGAGTCCCAATCCGATGAGGTAGAGGGCAGTCCGCATAACATGATGCTTAAGGCAGCTCTCTCAGCGGATGTGAGAGGAGCCATTTCCTCAGCACCACCAACACCAAGACTGGCCATTTTATTGAATGTCATGCTAAATTGCGTACATTAGCCTACTTCATCTTCCCAATAACATGTGGGGGAGATATTATTAGTCGTCCTTCTTTGTATCAAAAGAAACCATGTCTTAACAAGATTAAAGCCTATACCATGAAACCTATATGCAATTATATGCTACCTCAATGAAGATTGTTATATTTTAAATGTTTATAAAACCCATAGCTTATAAGGTTTTAAGGCTGAAAGGAGAGGACATAGCTTTTGGAGAGGGGGGAAAGAGGGTTTGAGACAGGGCTTCTCTGTGTAACCTTGGCTGTCCTGGTTGGCCTTGAAGTCACAGAGATCAGCCTGCCTCCTTGTGGGTTGGGATTAAAAGTGTGCACCCCCATGCCCAGCTGAGAAGACATGGCTTTAAGAAGATATCAAGAATGTGTACTATCTCAAGAGTAAAATAGCATTTCTCGGAGAAGCTTCTCTTCTTGAATTCTCTTATCAACCCTGGAAAAAGGTCTAATTCTTAGCCCCATTTTGTTGATGAAAATTGAGATGTAAAGGAAGTAGCCATTTAAGTAACTTGTTAAGGGCATATGTGGGACTCAGGTCTAGGCTGAAGAAGTTCAAGTCCTAGATGCCTAACGGAGGCAACAGCAGCAGAGAACATTCCCAACTCTGAGCGTTTTTCTTGAAGAAAGGACAGTGGTAGCATTTTTTTTTTTTTTTTTTTTTTTTTTGATTGAGGGAGTGGGTAAGGAGCTCACACTGGTGACAATTTCATGTCTGTAAATCTTGGCTAAATACAATCTTCTGAGAAGTTTTCCTTCCTAGTAAATGGTACCATTTGTGTCTTCATATTCAAAGCCTCACTCCCTCACATTTAAACATACTTTTCCTATGTCTCAGGCTCTGAAATCATAAAAAAATTCTTCTTCCCAGGTCAGACAGAAATTGACAGGAATAAAAAAGACAGGGTGACATGCACAAAAGTGGCTACAGCTGTTGGAGAGCAGAAGGTGACATGATTTTCTAGTGGAAACAGATTCCCAGCTTCCTCTTTGTCTGAGGAGGGATACACTGATATCATCTGTAGTCAGCAATGACAGTCCATTCTGTGTTTACCGATCTTTCTTTGGCTGCTTGATGATGATGGGACATTTGAAAGACTAATGGGCAGAATTCTAGAAAACAAAGACATTCCATGCCAGAAAACCTTAGTAGACAGGAAAGGGCTGTCCTATTCAAAGTAAGAGGAAGGGAGAGGATTTGCTGAGTCACCTCTGAGTCCCCTGCCTCTGGGATCTCTGCCGGGCCTATCGGTCAGCGTCCCTGTCTCTCTCACCAGACCGTGAGCTCCTCAAGGCTAATCACCAACCGATCATGTCAGAGCTGATATTAAAAAACAAAGCTGAAGTTTAGCATTGTTTAGCATTGTTCTCCACAAATAGTGGCAAAACCAAGATATGCAAAGATATGACCAAGATATGACCATTCAGGGGTCAGTGACACTGGCATCTATTCTGCTACCCAGTCTTGTCTCATGTACCTCGGCTTTACCAAGCGTCTACCATCTACATCTGGACTATTTTCTAGGTTTCTGTTGTGCTGAGTTCCCTAAGTCCTTATGAAAGGACTTACGGAAGTCCTCTGCTTTGTAACCCGTCTCACACAGCCCTGTACTTGAACGCTCAGAGGCCCAGGTCCACATCCTCTCAGCTTCAGCTCTTTGCCTGCCTTGGGTGAAAACCCAGTTCAAAGCTATGAGGAAAACCTCCACTGGCTAATGGCAGCCTGGATCCACGCTTTTAGCTGCAAAACTCTCTAAACTCCTACCTCCATATCTGCTACATACCAGAGGCATGATAAGGACTGATCCTTACCGTGTATGAGTCTAGGTCAAACAAAGTGCAGCCTTACAGGGAGCCAATTATAAACAATGAAGACATAGCTACCCTGTCTCCAATCCTTCATTTTCACTGAGGGGGAACATCTAACAGGAAGTTAATGACCTCGTGGGTCTTCAGCACTGTGTACAGTTTCTCAGTGATCTGGGCATGACCTGGGGCAGGAGAAAACAGAGTGGAATGAGCCAGCTGTTCTTCCTGCTTTTGTTTATGCTTCAGACATTTATTTGGGCATCATTTATTCATCTTCCCATCTATGAAGTGCAAAGAGGCAGAGGGCAGGGGAGGGTTAAGATGGAGTCTTTGAGAGCACTTTCTGTCTAAAAGAAGGGGTGAAAGACATAAAGTCTATGAACCTTGTTTTCTAAACAAAGGAGGTGATATGTCACATTCAAATGACCTGCCCCACGTCAGGGTGAGACTGGATAGCAGAGACAGAGCTGAATCTACTGTCTTTGGTTTTCAGTTCTGATGCTCTTGACATACAGTTGCTTGACAGAGCAAAGCAGATGAAGATGAGACATACCACTATTGCTGCCATAGCAGGTCTATCACAGAGCAGTACACAGCTTAACAATACCCCGCTTAAGTTAAGACACTATCCCTGTGCATCTGGAGTTTTAGCAAAGATAAAGACTCATTTTCCATAATTTTTTTTGGCATTTTACTTCTTAGTATCTTAGAACCCAGCTGGATTAATTTTCCTTCATATTAAAAAGCTTTCATCCATAGCTTTCAGGCACCGAATTAATTGGTCAGCATTTTGCTCCTGAGGTTTCACAGCGCGACTGTTTCCATTTTATAGCCTTTGATACCTCGGATTCAATAATAATGGCAGTAAACGCTCCCCGTGACGTTGCAGAGTTATGAACACATCCCGCAGCTGTGCTCTGAGAGTGGAGTTCAGTTATTATAAATTCAAAGAATGGACAGCTGAGCAGTAAAACCAAGTCTCGAGCCATGAATGGTGCCAATCCAGGGGGTTAAATTAGTAGGCACAAGGGATGAATAAAGCTTTAGTAAGTTCCGTTAACTCTGATATATTATGCAGGCATTCTCTGTCCCGGTGCTTTCCAGTTCTGTGTAGGAGACGGAATAGGAAAGGTGGGTCCTATGCCAGGCTTGTTGGATTTTTCAGGTTGAGAAAAAAAGAGTACTAGATGTGCAAGCAATATCTAAATGGGTTTCCAAAGTTGGCTCCGGAGCCGGGAGAACTGTCCTGAAGCAATGGTTTGTCTCTGGGGTTTTTTTGATGAAGTTGTGTGTGGGGATTTGGAGAGGAAGAGAGGAGAGGGAGCAAAATCACAGGGCACCAGTCCACTCTGCTGTTACATAATGTTCTCCAGTACAGTTCCAAACAGATCCGAAAGCTTGGAGGGCAGTCTTAACTCGGGACTTTTCCATTTGTTTCCTTCCATTGCTGATTACCAACAAGCCCCATTTCCCTCTGAGGGGACACAGAGGATTTGAGTCAGGAGGAGACTGTGACTTATCACCATCATCCTCCCCGATTCTCTCCTGGACAGGAGGATTGTGATGGGTATGCTTCTGCACCCAGTCCTAACCATAGGCCTCACTGCAGAACAGCTCCCTGGGACACTATTCATTTAACATTACCCTGAGAGAGAATCTTGACATTTACCCCCCCCCCCGCTGCCGCCACTGCCTCCTCAAAATCTCCCCAAATTCCTTTATAGCTGGCCAAGTCAGTGGAACTCTCAGAAGTGCTGATGGCTGGGATGACCTAAATCTTTTAAGATTATTTTGTATTCTTAGTTTTCATTTACATTTCTTGAGGGTTCATGTAGCCCAGGTTGGCCTGAAACTGTGTAACTTAAAATGGCCTACAGCAGTAGTTTTCAACCTGTGGGTTGGGACTCCTTTGGAGGTTGCACATCAGATATGCTGCATATCAGATAATTGCATTATGATTCATAATAGTAGCACAATGACAGTTGTGACGTAGCAATGAAAAAAAATTCATGGTTGGGAGTCACCACAACATGAGGAACTGTATTAAAGGGTTACAGCAGTTAGAAGATTGAGCACCACTGCCCTACGACTCCCCGTCTTCTTCCCTCCACGTATCAAGTGCTATAATTACAGATATATACCACAATACCCAACTGTTGCAAGGTAAATAGCCTCCTCTGCCACATGATCTTTCCCTGATACACGTTAGTGCCAAATCAATAGGGTCAAGGAACCATGGGCTGAAACCTCAAACCTTTCCTTCTTAGAAGTTGATTGGGGTAGCTGCTTTGTCACTGTTATGGAAAGCTGACTAACATGCTTGGTTCTTCTTAAAGTTAAAATTCTACACTCTCAAAATGTGATTCTGGTCCTTGGAAGACCCTATGACTTTAGTCAGACCACATAAGTAGACATCCTTGCACTAGCCAGGCAAGAGATATCTTGAAGTACTTCAGCCCCTACCAGTCTTAAGTGAAACTATTATTTTGGTTCTTATTTGAGAAGGATGCATCATTCTCAAGGATGATAAAGGTGAATGAAGGGGTCCAAGCTTATCACCACTGAAAGAAAATGAATTTCAAATACATAGGCCTGCTCTTCCTATATAGCTGTGCCTGGTCACTTGATATTTGCAAGAACCAGACAGGAAAGGATAACTACGCCGGACTTCAGTTCAGGAGAATAGGTCAGGGGAAGCCATTTAAGGAAGGTTGAACATAAGAATGTCATTGTGCCTGCATCTGAGCATGTTTTTTTATTTTTATTTTATTTTTTTATTTTTTTCCAAAACAGCACAGGTTTCCTAGGTAATGTGTGTGAGAGTAAGGCAGAGATTCTGGCCCTGAGGCCATCTTTAGAGCTCCAGGAGGAGTTAAAGAGCTCTCTTAAGAAAAGAAAAGACTTTGATGTTAGAAAAACAAAGGAGAGCCAACAACTAAAAGGAAGAGGAGGAGAATAAAGGAGCAGGGCTGCTGCCACAGTCTTTTTTTTAATTAATTATTTCTTTTTAATAAATTACAGTTAATTCACTTTGTATCCCTGCCGTAGCCCCCTCTCTCATTCCTTCCTAATCCACCCTCCCTCCCTCATCTCCTCTCATGCCCCTCTCCAAGTCTACTGATAGGGAGGTCCTCCTCCACTTTTTTCTGACCCTAGCTTATCAGGTCTCATCAGGACTGGCTGCATTGTCTTCCTCTGTGGCCTGGTAGGGCTGCTCCCCCATCAGGAGTCTTATTCAGCTCATTCACCCAAACACTACTGGAAGTGCCAAGACATTGCTACTGTCTTTTCTTTCACAAGTCTAGGAAAGATGGTGCCATGCCGTCCCCAGGTGCTTTGACTTAATCATTCAGCAGCAATCACCCTGAGTTGACAAAGAAGCAGTTCCACATGCTTTGATCTTATTTAAATGTATTTTTATTAATTCCTGGAGAATTTCGTGCATGCATACAATGTATTTAGATCATTTTCAACTCCTTGCTCCTCCCCCAACTCCCTTCAAATCTACCTCAAAACACTTCCTGACTTCATGTCCTCTATTGATTTTTATAACCCACCGAGTCCAGTTTGTGCTACCCATATACTCACAAGCATGCAACCGTCCACTAGAGAACATGGTTAACCTGCCAGGGCACACACCCTTGAAGAAAACTGACTCTGTCTTCTAAAGGCCACAGCTCCTCAGCTAGAGGTGGGGCTTATGAGCTCCTCTTCACTAGGTGCTGGAGTATTGACAGTGTTGGTCTTGTTTAGGCAGCTGCTGTGAGATCTGGAGAGCACTGGTCCTGCCATGTCCAGAAGGCACTGTCTCACCACAGTCTTCCCAGACCTCTGGCTTTTAAGCCCTTCAGCCCCTCCTCTGGGATGGTTAATAAGGTTTTGTGGGAAAGGGGTATGATCTAGATATCCCATTTGTAGCTAAGAGTCACCCAGACATGTATTTCCTGCACTCTGACCAGTTGTCAGTTTCTGTGTTAACCGCCATGCAGAGCACATAGAGACTTCTCTGATGGGATCTGAGAGCTGCAGTAATCTCTGGATTTAGAGATACAAATTTGAAGGCAGTTTGACTCCATGTCCATTGAGCACAACAGTAGTAGTAGGTTGGGGCCTAGAAGCTTCCTAGCTATGGGTTCTCGGCCAGATTTACAGTACAAGGAATGTGTTTACTCCTGTGAAACAAGCCTTAAATCCAACCATAAATCAGTTAGTTAGCCTTATAACACTGTGCCACTGTTGGACCCATGGGCTGACTTGCCAGGCTGGTCATTATTGTAGCTCACAGAGTTCAACAACTGGTTAAAAACTGTTGATGACTTTTCTTCCATAGCTGCCTGTATAGCACCTCCCAGAACTGTGAAAGCTAGTCAGCAAGTAGAAAGCTTCCTGGTCAAAACCAATTCTATTTCTCCATGTCTTGTGGCTAAAGTGTGTGGTGTTTTCATCACATGGTCTTACCGTCTACTTCTGATGACAATGGTTTATATTGTATATAGTTTATATGGTCTCTGTGATACTCCTGGTCAACCATCTATGCTTGGCACTGGGCTCCTCAACCTGTAGCTTCTAAAAGGAGACTTCTGGGTAGGGTAACTCTTTAAGATTATCCAATAAGGGATAAATTCAACTCACCTTTTAAAAGAAGCTTATGAAATAGTAGCTTTCTCTGTGGCCTTTTCAATCATCCTTAGTTAATTATTAATTAATTATTACATTCCCTCCTCTGCTCTTCCTTCCCATCCTGTCCTCATTCAAGCCTCACTCTCCCTCAGATCATTCGTGTTCTACTACTACCCCTTAAGACCTTCCTTCCCCATACCCACCAATGGCCTCTTTCTAGTCTTCTGGCTTCTACTGGTACTCCAAATAAAACACACAAATCTAGAGATGAGAAATGGGATATTAATTTCCCTTGTATGTTTTCAGTCTACAAAGTAAAGGGTTATGGGCTCTAACAGATTCCAAGACAGTGGTAAGCCAGGAATATGATGATAACAGGTCTTAACTTTGGCAAAGGTCAGACATGAACAAAGCACTCTAAAGTGTTGTCCAGGTATGGTAGTGCAAGCCTGCAATCCATCTCAGCTGCTGTGACCAAGGGTTCAAGGTCATCTTTGGCTACACAGAGAGTCTAAGATCAGCCTGGGCTGTGAGACCCAGTGACAAAAATAAAGAAGACAATGAATGAACAAAGGGGTGAAATGATCAGGCAGATTTCATAAGCAAGGAAGGCAGACAAGAATGGAGAGAAGCAGGCAGCGTCTGTAGGAAAATGACTTTGATACTTCAGTGACCAACCAAGCTTGAAGCACACTCTCTAGAGAAGCATTGCATAACCCTCCTTTCATTCAACTTAAGTAAACTTCATTTGGAACATAGAAAGACAGATATACCAATTGGGAAGACAAAGCCGCACTTATCCATCGGTTAATTGGCAAAGTTAATTAAATAAGGGGATTTATTTTGGTTACAATACCTTTTTGTAAATATAGGTACAAATAGATGAAAGCAGTAGGGCAATAGCTGATTCTCTCTTTCCAGGATGACAATTCCCAGATGGGTCCCCTGACATCATGGTTTTCATTAAAGCTTAACATTCAAGTCAAAGAGCATCAAAAAGGAAAATTACAGTGGATTTAGTTACAGACCTAAATGACTTGCTTTTGTAGTTCATGAATCAGAGTAGCCCTGTCCTGCAGAATAAACAGAGTGCTCTCACCTGGTATGCTTGAATGGCACATGTTGTTAATATGGAAACAAAGAAACAGAACAATAGAGGAAAGGCTGATGTCCACATTGGCCTATTTAGTTTACCTTCTACTATTCTTTCAGCGTAATTTTTGACAGTTTCAAATATCTAAACATGTTCACCCCGCTACTCTCTCTTATCCCCTTCTCACTTCTACAGACCCAACTAGTCTTCCCTGCCTACTTTGGTGTCTTTTGTGTGTGTGCAGGTCTTATACTGGTAGCCATAACCAAGTCATATCGAGAAGAAGATATTTCCTATTCTTCAGCTCTTACAATCTTCCAGTTTCCTTTTTAGGAAGAACCAAAGCAGAGAGGATTTTCTCATGACACTGATATAAGTAGATCGGAATCCCCTGCTTGCAGAAGCACTGGTTTTTTCTTGGATCACCAGGCTTAGTGTTTGATTTGATTGAGTGTGTTTAGCCTGAGTAACTGCAAGTTTGGTTTGGTCTGCTCTTCTGGGACCTACTTAGTGCAAAAGCTCAGTTCTAAACAGTGTCCTATGATTTTAATGACTGTAGCTATTAGAGCTAATTGTAATTTCAAAATGTAGATTTCGGTCCCAGTGTGGCAGGGCAAAAGAGTGCAGTGGCTCCTCCATCTTGTATTCTTGCTGGTGGCATTTCAGGCATAACTAGAATTTGTTCTCCTCAATGGAGAATCCTATGGAAAATCACCCAGCTCTGTTCTAGGACCTGAGGCCAAGATGCCCCAGCTAACTTACCTTAGCTTCCATTAAACTGCTCAGTTGTGCCAAGCTGCCCCTGCAGCTGTGGTTTTTTTTACCTTTAAAGGTAAAAACCTCTTACTCTAATGCCCTGCTTGGGCCTAAACTTAGATCCTGAATACCTGAGTGTAGTTCCAGCTGGTTGGAAAAAGACTTTCAGTTGGCTCTCAACTATGTTATCTCAACTCAACTAAGTTGGTCATCTCTGATGGTCTGCTTGTAACAGCAGTGTAAGAAAGAAATGTCCATGTGCAGCGCTTTCTACAGAGAAATGGAAGGATTATCCAAGTAGTTGGCATTCCTGTGTTAGACACGCTCAAGAAGGAGCAGATCATTTTCCCAAGCAGGTGGGAGTTTGAACTTGATCTTCAAAAGCCCATCCATCACTAAGTCTTAAAATCAATTCTTGCCTCAATTCTTAGCCTGGAATCCAGAGAAATATGAAGTCTGAGGTGAACTGTATTAAGTCTTGAATGGAAGGCACTCTTCTGGGGCAGTCAGTATAAGGTGGGGGAAAGAATGCACTGCAGGAAAGAAGAGAATCAAAGTCAAGGTAACAGGCTACCCTGCAGCTCAGGACTATATAACAAGGCGTGGAGAAACAGCATGGCTCCCTGTACCGGGAGGCAGAGCAGAAGGAGAAGCTGTTTGCTGGCTCCTCTCCATCTCCTCTTTTCTTGTCAAAGTCAATCCCCAGAGGGCCTCAATGTAATTGCATTTCTAGCTTGTATCTTCTGGCCATTTGGCAAAGACTCTAAAAGCTAGGTCCTATGCCTTGCAGTGCGGTTCTTTATTCACATCTAGAAGCTGTTATGGGAAGTAGCCCTGGTCCATCTGGTCAAGAGAGGCCATGTGAGACAGATTCCCTATTTTTGCAGGCCCTCTTCCTTCTGTGAAGTTGAAAAGCCTGAGACATTAAGAAATCAACCTCAAAGACTAGCATGATGGCTCAGTGGGTAAAGACGCTTTCTGACAAGGGTGCTGATCCTGACACTATTAACGATACTCTGCTATGCTTGCAGACAGGAGCCTAGCATAACTATCCTCTGAGAGGCTCCACTCAGCAGTGGATCGAAACAGATGCTGAATTCACAGCCAAATATTAGGCAGAACTCCAAGGGGAATAATAGGACTTGGAGGGGACAAAACGTCACAAGAAGATCAATAGACTCAACTAACCTAGGCCCATGGGGCTTACAGAGACTGAACTACCAACCATGGACTGCACTTAGGCCTCATGGCACATATAAAACTGATGGGCAGCTTGGTCTTCATGTGGGTGTCCTAGCCAGTGGAGTGGGGACTGTCTCTGACATGAACTTTGTTGCCTGCTTTTAGATCACTTCCCCCTAGCTGGGCTGCCTTGTCTGGCCTCAGTGGAAGTGGATGTGCTTAGATCTGATGCAACTGGATGTGCAGGGATGGGTTGTTAGGAGTGGGGAAGGGATTCCCCTTTTCTGAGGAGAAGAGGAGGAGGAAAGGGGGAAAGGATAGGGGGATAGGTAGAAGAGGAGAGGAGGGAAGGAGCTGAATTTGGGATATAAAGTGAATAAATAAATAAATTTAATTAATTAAAAGAAAAACAATCAACCCTGATAGCACCAGGTCCCCTAGCAGGAGGTCATAGTGGAGCCATGCAGCCAACCAGACCAATGTTGGACTATAAAATATTTATTATTATTATTTGCCCTATGATTATCACAGCAGTATTATCTAACCACTATCACAAATAATAAGACACAGACACCTGTTAGATTTTATAACTGCCTTATTTACCTTGGGCCGCACAGATAGTCCAACTTACACTGTCTGAATCATCTCACCATCCATCTCCCAGCCCCCATCCAATGCCATCCACCTTAATCATCCTCATCTGGTCTACCTTCCATAATATTCTTATAAATAGTTGCTTGTATTCTTAATCTGGGTCTTTCCACGCCATTATTGGAGTCTTTTCTCCTAGCAAACATGGTTTCTTCTCCAGGCTCACCCATCATGGTGTCATCTTTCCTTTTCTCTGTCCATCCATCAGGTGATTCCCTCTTCAACCCAAAAGCCCAGGAACCTTAGCTACAGCTACTCCATTCTTCCCTGCCCAGGTATAGGCCTTTTAATCAACCAGTCAGGTATGTTTTAGGCAGGTTTACAAAACAAGGATAGGTGTAACTAGATCTTGAGAGCCAGTAAGACACATCAGACCAACCTCCAACACAGACCTGAGGAGGCACAAGAGCTGAGGCCTTTTGTATAATCCACCCATCCTTGAAACTATTTAAGCAACATTAAAATATTATGTTGTAGAGGTGGGAGCAGAAACTATAAAACACCAAAAAAATCACTACTGAAAGAAAAGAAGGCGATAAGACAGAAAGAGGAATGAAGGAAAAAGCAGTTTCAGAGGCACCACTCTCCTTTCCTGCCCATTCTCTCACAGGTGCTGACTTCCTGTGATCCCAGGAAATGTGCTTTTCATGTCCTGGGTGCCTGTGACCTCCACTAAGTGAACGAACGGCAGATTCTAAGTTTGCAGTGGGAGAGGCTTGCCAGTGCGAGGCAGGGGAAGACATCCTCAGGCTTCTGCATATACTCAGCTGAGGTGCTGTCTGCTAAGTGACAGGGGACAGGGAAGGTGAGCTAAGATCCCACTAAGTTTGAAAAGACCATGGCCACCTGCTCCTTACCGCAGAGAGTGGTCCTTTCTGACGGGTTCACTTACTTCTACCACCCAGACTGAACCTGGGGAGAATAAAGCTGACTTGGAGTATTTAATAGGAAGGGTAAACCACAGGGCAGAAGGCTCAAGGTTGAATCTGGCCTCCCCCATCTTACCTTTCATTCCCAGTAGACTCAAATACTCTCTGCCTAGGTCGTGGGTTGAAATGTTTGTCAAAGCCTTCTAGAGCCTCTGAATTGCAGGCTACCTCAGCCTGTTCTCAGCCCCCACCTATTCCAGCTCTCTGATATACTGAATGTCGGGAGCCGTTTTCTTCATTCTTTCTCTTCCGTGGTGCTGCAGCTATCTTCAGGTTTGCCTCTTTCCTTTAGGGCTTCGGAGATCTCTCCAGTTGCTCATGCCTTTTCAAACAGTTTTCCAAGTGTGAGTTACCCAGCGGTTGTTCCCGCCCACCCATGTGTGGGCGTGGTTTTAACCAGCACTTAAATGCTGCTGCCTCCCAGATCAGCGTTTCTGTCCAGTTCTGTGACCTGGGATTGAGACTTGATTTCAAACCATTTTCCAGGTAGTATATCCTGAGAGAGTCTCAACTTAAGGAGCTGCAGGCTGAATTCATTCTCCACCTTGCTTCCCAGGCAGCCTTTCTCTCTTTTGTTGTCCCTGAAGTAAATTCATTGAAGACCACCCTGCTGCCCTCAAAACTGGAGGATCAGCCTAGACTTCTTCTCGGCTCCACATACCCAGGAGATGAAATCATGTCTTCCCACCTCATCTTCCTGGTGAAGGCCCTGATGCAGCAGCTCCCAAATCTATTATCCTTCATGTTTCCCTCTGCTAAAATCCACTGACATTCTATCCTATCTCATTCTGAAACATAATTCTGATCAGTTTATCTCCCAATGTCTGCAGACAGGCTTGCTAGAAGCAACGCCCAGAATGGAAAATGTTTGTGGTTCCTAGCGGGAGTCCTATTGGGAGAAATTTTCAAATCAGGGAGAGTAAATGATAACAGGAAAGAAATGGGTGAAGACTAAGTCTTGACCCCAGAAGGTTCTGTAGCATAACACTGATGCTGTTTCCCCGAAGGTAAAGAGGCTGATGCCACATCCTCCAATACTGCTGTCACAGGCTGTGGTTTGCCCAAGATACTGGTAGAGGAAGAACAGTAACTTTCCAAAAAGAAATAGCTTGCCACTACAGTTCTTCCGGTATGAAAAGTAGTTGTAAGCCTTGAATAGCCAGTTGGAAGAAGTTTGCCTGGGCTCAGGAAAGGGGGCCTACGCATGGCCTTGAAGCGGCATTTGCCTCATGCTTAATGGCCTGTTTCACTCTACACTCAATTGGGCTAGAATAAAAGACAATTGCACGGTCCTTCTCTGTTGTCATTCTCTCCTTCACCAGTCACTCACACATGTCTTGTCTATCTCCTGGGTTGACCCTCTGTATGTCCACACCCCCGCACTTTTCCCTTGTGCCTTCTGCATGGCATTTCCCTCATTCTCGCTCACCTGAAAGACTCCAGGTTGGGTTTCTCACTTGGAAGGCCACTATTGAAATTCTTAGCAGAATTAACTGCTCCTTTATCTGGTTGCCATTGCGTTCTATATTTAGCTTCGTTATGACAATCTTTGGCTTGTAAGATTTGCTAGAATATTCTTCACTAGATCACCTGAGGACAAGCATTGTGTGCCTCCCGGTGTTTGAAACCCAAAGATCCAGCAAAAGTCATAGGACTTTATAAGCTCCACCCACTGTTAAATTAAAATACATATTTGCGCCCTTACATAAGTGCCAGTTGGTTCATTTCCGAAACACAAGATGCTCACGGCATATCCCGAAGCATTGTGGTTGAGGATTTGATTGTGCTAGAGCTTCCCAGTGCAAACAAACTCTTCTGATTTTTCTCCAGTGTCTACAACATGTCCTTATCCACTCATTATATCTCTATTCTCCTTGTTCCTTTCACTCTGACGAGACTCAGACAATGATATCCAAAGGTATGACTCTTAAGTACAGCACGCTGTACTTAACCCTGAAGAAGATTGGAAGCTCTCAGAAGCAAGTCCCTCTCTGACCTTCTGTCCTTTTTCTTCTGAAGGGAGTCTTAGAAACTGGATTTCTCTGCCCCAGATCAAGCCGTAAGAAAGGTCATCCTTTCCCTTCACCCTTGCAGGCTATCCCTTCAGGGGAGGAGGAGATGTCTCACTCAATACATGGAGGAAAGAAAGTCAAGTAGAGATGCAAGAAGAATCTAAACAGAACTCACAGGCCCCACTAAACTTCCTTCCCTTCGACACTATATTCCTATGAATCAATTGCTTCTATACCTAGTTGAACAAAAGATCAAAACTTTGTCCAGACATATTTCTACACCATTCATTCTCATCATAGAGAATTCACATAGGCAAGTTTTCTGAGGGTCTTTTGGTCTTCACTTCCAAAGGATCTGGTATCAGGTAAGCTCTAAGATAAATCTGTTATACTTTTTGACTGTTAGTATGTCCTTTGTTATTGAGGATTGGCTGGGATCCTTCTGAGCAGGAAACATTTTTACCACTTCTGACCACTACAGATTTACAATATTAAGTCCCCTAGAAAACTGGCTACATGGTTCAAAAGAACAAAACAGAAGGCCTCTGATGAAGGTCTTTAAGAGGCTTTTTTTTTTTTTCTTAAAGTGAGACCCAGCAGGTGAGCAGTCTACAGATAGTTTAACCATTTACAATTGGGTTTTCATTATCTTTGTTGTAGACTATTCTTAACAATGATGAATGTTCATAAATATAGAAGGCTTTTTAAGAACATATATCTTTGGGTTTTTTTTGAAATGAGATTGCTAAACTGTAAAGCTATTCTATGTTCAACTTCACAAAACGTTGTCAAATTACTTTCCAAAGTGTTTGCACAATTTTAGAATGCCAAAGCAATGTGTACAAGTTTCCGTTGGTCTGTGTCCTCTCCAGAAGTTGTTTCGTCTGTTCCCTTAGTTTGGATCATACTAGAAAGTATATGCTGGCAATGGTCATAGTGCTAAGAAGAGAAGGCAGATGTTCATCTTACTCATTAATGTCTACCAAATGCCTGCAGCAGCATCTAGCTTTCAACAGGTCCTCAGTAATACTCATTGGAGTAAAAAAAAAAAAAAGATGATTTAGTTGTCCTTATAAAATCTGCTTTTTATACACAGTATCTTTGACACTCATGAGGTATGATATCTGAAATCCCATCCTAGAGATTTCTGCATTGTGGTTTGTAATTTCATATTATTATTATTATTATTATTATTATTATTATTATTATTATTATTATTGATACAGTATCTTACACTGTGGTCCAAACTGCTCTGAACTCACTGTATAGCTTGGGCTGGCTTCGAACTCACAGAACTCCTTTTACCTCAGCTTCTTGAGATTAAAATCCTGGGACGATGCGGGAACCACCACACCCAGTACCTTGTGACTTCATTAGGTCAAGATGTACATGTATACTTTGATGGTGATAGCATTCAGCTATCCATCCCATAGATTCTTAGAATTATTATTCACTATGGGAAAAGCACTGTGCCAGATACCTTGGGAACATAAAACTGAATCAAATATATCCTGCATCCAGGTCAGGCTCATATTTCCTACTGAGGTGACATCATCCTCTCAGGAGAGAGACACAAGGTGTTTCACAGAGACTCGCAGCCAGTGGCAGTGATCCCCTTCCCTCCGGGAAGTTCAAATCCTCCAACTCCGACGGTACATTTCTAAAAACAGAGAGAGTGATGAATGGGGCCTCTCAACCATTCATTTACTCACCTCTTCATTAATTTCACATATATTGACTTTGCTCTCTGTGCCAGGCATTTGCTAAGTCCTCAGGATACAACAGTGAGTAAGCAAGATAGAGCCCTTGCCTGCAGGGAGGTCTGAGTTTGCTAGAAGGTGCAGATTAAACAAGAAATAATTTCTTTTTAATGTAGCAAGGTTTTCACAGGAAATATAGAAGCACATCGTAAGGGCCCCAACTCCAATCTAAGCCTGGAAAAGGGACCAGCTGTATATAATGCCATTATAACTTGGAGATTGTCCAGGTTTGTATCTATAGATTTTACAGATAAATGAGTTTAAGGTTCTGTGTTGTTGTCTTTGTTACACGGATGCATCAGTTACTAAGTGTCATCATGACCAAAAATGCCTGACGGAAATCACCTAAGAAGAAATTTATTTAGATCCGTGACTTCAAAGGGTACAATTCACATTTCCTTTCCCTGTGTACTTGAGCAGAACATCATAGTATTATCATATGGCAGAGGAAAACTGTTCATATGGTGACAAACTGGAAGCAGAGGGTTTCCCAAGGATCATCATCCAGAGGTCTATTTCCTCCAGCTAAGTCTTGGTAACCAAAATTTCCAGTACTGGTCAAAAGAGCACTAGAAATGAGGACAGAGCATTCAAATCAAGAGCCTGTGGAGGACATGACAGGTTGTCCATGATTGTCATTGTTGCTTTGTCTTGTTGCATCTTATTACGCGACAGTCATCAGGAGACCCTAGGATTCTGTCTCCATGTGGGGTGGCAACAGTCTTCACACTACAGCTTAGCATATTCCTTGGTGAGGACACAGTTCTCAACCTTGGCTGTGCCTGGGAATCACTAGGCATAGAAATACTGTCATCTTCTTAGCACCTAGGTTTAGAACTCACCGTCCATGGCAAATACGCCCATCGTGCTCACCACCACGTCATACCCCCCTACTCCTAAGGCTGAAATCAAACCTTCTCTCCTGTGCCTCCAGAGCAGTCTCAGCTTGTTCACCAAACCACCACTTCTCAAAGGCTCTTAGGCAAAAACCTAGGATTCCATGTTTTCTCCTTCTTCATACAACATTGTTCTGCATCGTTGGCATCTTTCAACTTTATAAGTCTCCCAAACTTACAGACTTTCCTTACCATTTGTTTATTAATCTGCCTTTTCAAATATGATAACAGATATTAACTGCATGCCCACCATAGGTTGGTACTCTTCTAGGTGTTTGCAAAATGCCATCTTGAGAAACATTGGGAAGACTGTTTACCCTAGTAATTACCTAACAGTCTAGGAAGGAGAGGACTAAATATTCTCTCATTGGTCACAATACAGAGTGCAGGGGACATATTTCAGGGCAGCCAGAAACTGACACAGATAAGACAGGGATGTTTTTGTGCAAAACAACCTGTTTCTCAGAACATTCCATCCAAGTCCATCCAAGTGAACCAAGTGTATAGATAATGAGAACAAAAAAATCATGAGGTTAGAGGTCAATGAAGATCCAGAGCCAGTGCTTGTCTTGGCTCCAAACCTTCATTTGGCCTCAAATCTTCAGGGTCACCCTCTGCTTGAGCCTAAACAACAGGTCAGGCTTTCTGTGTAGCCTTTCAGTACCTTCATGCTGTTCATGTCATAGCTGGAACCTTTCTTTATAGCTTTCAATTCCTACACACACAGACACAGTGTCTTAGAAGCTACTCTAAGATTTCTTTTTAACCCCGAAGCCCCTCTTTTCTGCTTACTTTCCACATAACTGGACATTCTGATTTCAAACTTAAAGACCAAACAAGACCGTTGCTGTAGCAACAAAGATGCTCTACTGGTTACACAGCAATCACTTCAGCTGGTAAATAGATCTCAGGGATGAAAATGCCAGAATTCACGTGATGAATCTGTTGATAAGGCTGAGCGGACCTCAGCCCACATCTCACTCCCAGCCTCCACCTGTGACAACTCCCGGGAGTCCTTCTGGGACATAATTTTTGTTCCGGCTTATTGGAGATTCGAGGAAGACTCTATAAAACTTCCAAACTCTGTGGTATAATTTTGAGTTTACATGGAATCACGGAACTCGATGAAGGCTGGGGAGCTGGGAAAGGGTCATGGCTATTAAATGAAGCTTGTTTCTATTGCTGGTAACAAACTACCTCAATATCTGGAGTTCAAAACGTTACTCTCTCATGTTGCTGTGAGGTGACAATTGAGAGTGTCTTAGCTGGGCTCAGGGCTGCCCATCCAGGCAGAGTCTAGCTGATTCGGCATTGCACTATGTGAATGCTGAACCACATCAGGGTCTGCTTCCAAGATGGCTTCCTCAAATGGCTATCTAATTAGGGAATCAGAGACGTCTGTGGAGGACAGCCTTGAATCTTCACCCTGTGTACTTCTGCATGAAGCTGCTGAGTCAATTATAATTTGGTGACTAGCTTCCCTGGATGACCAGTCCAAAGGAGAGCAAGGGGGGGGGGTGCAATTTTTGGAAGTCACATTGTCATTACTTCCATGGTGTGCTGTTGACACAAGTCAGCCCTAGTCATTAAGAGGAAACCACACAAGGATGTGAACATAAGGAAAGGGGCACTGGTAAAGACCGCCTTGCAGTCCAGTTACCGCCAAAGAAAAGGAGCTAAGAACACAGGGCAGACCCTTGTGTTTAGGTTTCCTGACTCAATACCGTCAATGAATTATTGCTAACCTGTGACCACATGCTGGCACAAGGCCTGTATGCTTTTTCCCAGAGCATACCCAAGAGGCTTCTCTTCTGCTGCTTCACAACTGTGTTGTCCCTATTTTTAGCCATAAAGGAGTTAAAAGTGCTCTGAGACACTGATCCCCTCAGCCCATAGCGCAGCTGAACAAGGCCTACAAAAAGTGGAAAAATACGACCAATCTCTATTTTTTTGTGACTATGTACAACTTATACATACGCATACCATACCCAAATATATATTTCTGGTTATGGGAAAAGTTCTCTGGCCAGAGTTTCTAAAAAAAAAGTATTAGGCTCGAGCTCTATGGAAAGGACAAAGACATTAATGTATGCCACTCAGCTTACATCAGTTTTTTCAGTATACGATGGTATTGTTCAAATCTCTTGTAATATAGTACTTACTCTCTTACCTTTGTACGTTTTCAGATCATTCAGGTGTATGCTTTAATCCCTCATTAGGGCAATAGATTTCTCTACTTTTTGTTTTCAGTTTGGCCAGTTTTTATCTTTCATCTTTTGAAGCTATGTTATTTGCTGCTTAGAAATTTAAAATAAAAAAAAAAGAAATTTAAAATAATAGAAACTTGACCCTGGGAAGAGAGCCTCTATTATTAGGGTTGTTCTTCTATAGTGCTAAGCATCACTGACTCTCTATTCGTGTGTTATGACACACTCTTTTCCCATGTATTTTCTGTACATATTTTTGAATGTGTGTGTGTCTGAACTATCTCTTGTAGACAGCATATTGCTAGATTTTCTTTTTTGTTTTATCATGAAGTACGGTTTGATAATAAAATTTTACCTCACTACTCAGTTTCTATATAATTGTATTTATACCATCCACTTAGATTAATTTTGCCCACCTACTTTCTTTTTGCAGTCTTCTCTGTTTGCTGTTCATTTTTTTTTTTTTCTGTTCTGGACTTTTTTGATTTACTAACCATATTGTATTATATACCTTCTATTTCTATCATTTGAATGCTTACTCTAGAAATTACACGATAGTTACTTAACTCACCTAACATTAATCTATACCTCCTCTTCAGAGACAATGCCTGTCTTTAACATTTTTGGGTTTTTTTTTTCCACCTTCCTCTCAACCTGAATGTTATCTATACTTGATATTTTAACTTAAACTCTCTTTTGCTACTGTTCCTTAACCTCATCAGATAGATTATTACTGCTGCACATTCACAGGAGATTAGAGGCCTGAAACCACACACCCTCTCAGGAACCTTCTGTATTTTTCCTTCTGTTTTTTTGTTCGTTTGTTTTGCTTTTCTTAACCTCCATGTGGTCTTGCCTTTCTGAGATCCTCTGGGTTGAGGGTGCAGGTGAGTTTGGTTGGATACAGTTTGATGGTTTGGTTATATGCTGGGCAGTTCCGGTCGCCGTCTCTGGTGAGCCCTGCCTGGCCTTGGCTTCTGACCCAGCCTGCACCATCCAGGAGCCAGCTACCACTTTTGCTGCATTAGGACCCCAAGCTCCATGTGTGCAACTCCTGTCCTCCAGTTTTCAGCTTACCTCTTGGTTTTAGGACTTCACACAAAAATTAATTAGTTTGGAAATTCTTGTCTGTCCTTGAAATGCTTCAAATTAATGAGCACTTTAATATGTGATATCTATTGTAAAAACATACAGTTGTTTTCCTCAGGAGAATTTATCCACATAATTCACAGTTATACAATCTGAAACCTCAACAAATGCTGTTTTCTTTCAAAATGTAGAAGGCAATAAAGGCTACCTACATTTTACTTAACAAAAAGTAATAATTAGGGCTGGAGAGATGGTGCAGAGGTTAAGATTATCGGTTGTTCTTCCAGAGGTCCCAAGTTCAATTCCCAGCAACTGTACGGTGGCTCACAACCATCTGTAATGGGATATGATGCCCTCTTTTGACATGTACTGCATACGCACACAGAACACTCATACATAAGTAAAAAAGAAAAATAATAATTAAAAATAGCATGCCAAGCATATGCTAAGTATTTCACACAGATTATCTAATCAGCATACTTTACAATAGATCCTACTATATACTATATACCCAACAAGTTTTAGCTGTCATAGTTACTTTTGTATTCACTTCTCATGTGAAGATTTTTAGACTTCTTTTTCTGCCCTCCAGCAGCAGCTAAAGTTAGGGATGCAAAAATCTCACTTCTGAGAGTTTTGTAGACTTCTCCATTACTTGGGTCTGTTCAGCACGGTGTAGTATTATAGCATAGGTGATTAATACTTTGTCTTCTGAAGTGAGTTTCATTGTTACAGGTTTCCAGTGTCTATACAGAAGGCATGATTTAGGGTGTGACATTCTCAAATTGTACCATTTGTCACTGGCCCATGCAGAGAATCTTGGCCTCTGGAAAGGCCTCATCTAAACTCTTAGTTTTCTCCCCGTGCAAACTGAATAAAATCATTATTGGGTCGCGGTTTGGAATCCCTTCTTCATTTCCATTTTTTCTCAATAAGCGTCGTCAAAAAAAAAAAAAAAAAAAAAAAAAAAAAGATTTTAAATTGTAATTTGAACAGATGCAGTAAAAAGCATTTTAAAAGCACACCCTTGACTTAGATTCTGTTTGTTTGAGCTAGATCTCAGTGTCATTTTAACAGACTTGCACTGTAAATAACTTAAGTTCTGGTGCCAAGAACCAATTATCTACAGCGAGAAAAAAAAAAAAAAAGAAGATTTTATACAGAATGAATCATCATTTGAACACTTCGGAGGCTCAGCAGGCAAATTGGCTTTGATAAGGTGAAATACTGTTTCTTGATTAGGAATGAAATCGCCAACCTGAGGTGGTTGCTCTTAGGGACTGAGGAAAACACAAATCAAATAATATTCACACAGAATTCCCCAAGTCTCATCATGATGCAAGGATCCTTAGACTAAAGATGAAAAATCATATTCACAAACAACAACAGATTTATTCAGTGAATATACAGCCTCAATGGCACAATATGCTGGGTGCTTTTCCTGAGACCTTCTTTTTTGTATATTTGCATATATTCATTATACATAGGTATATATAAATGTATATTGCATTTATATTTATATATAATATTAATATCACTTTTTTTGAAAGAGAGTTTTATTTTAATTTCTTTGTTATTGCAGAGTTACAAATTCCTTGCTTTGTTTATTTATTTTTGAGAGGAGATTTTTATGTAGCCCAGGTTGGCCTTGAGTTCACGATGATCTTGAACTTCTCAAACTGTTCTTTTTTATCTTTATTTTTTATATTAATTACAGTTTAATCACTTTGTATCCCAGCTGTAGTCCCCTCTCTCATTCCCTCCCAATCCCACCATCCCTCCCTCATCTCCTCCCTGCCCCTCTCTAAGTCCACTGATAGGAGAGGTCCTCGTCCCCTTCCATCTGACCCTCGTTTATCAGGTCTCAGCAGGACTGGTTGCGATGTCAAGATGGTGGCAATATTCAGCTCGCAGCATATCTGAGAGGCAGAGGATCTGGAATTCCGAAATTGGTGAGTATAATACACTTTTCAAATTTACTTGAATTGTAAACTTATTTATAAGTTAGTAAGAAATACAACCAAGTATTTCTGTTAGTGTTAGTTATGATTCTACTCCACCCACAGCCAAGGGTGTTTTTGACCAGTTTTGCTGAGAAATGACTGTCAATAAGGGTTCACTCACATGCGTGCTGCTTGAGCAGCAGGCCAATCTGCCCCACCCCTCCCCCCATGTAGCAGAATCTGGTAGATTTGATGGTGCAGTATTCTAGACTTGTTCTCAGGTCATCTTGCTGGACATTAAACTCAGTGTAACTTAAATTATTGCCTCCCTCATTATTCCCTAAGCTTAGAGAACTGGGCAGGGTACCAGCCTTTGACATCGTGTGCCTGTGTGTGTGTGTGTGTGTGTGTGTGTGTGTGTGTGTGTGATACTTGTGTGTGTTCCCATGTGTTTAAGTGACTTTGTATATGTAGATGTTGGGCACATGTGTATGTACGTTTGATGAAGGAGAGATGTTTTTCTGTGATGCCATCCATCATGGTTTTTTTTAGACAAATTTTCTCACTGACTTAGAACTTGTCAAGCAGGCTGGGCCACCAGGCTAAAAAGACCGAGGAATCTTCCTGGAGTGATGGGGTTGGAAGTGTATGTCACCACTTCTGGGGTCAAAGGATCAAACCCATGTCTTCATGCAAGCACTTTAGCTGCTGAGTACTCTCTCTCTCTCTCTCTCACCTCTTCTTTCTTGCTAAGTGAAAACATTCCCTCATGAATTAAGTAAATTCCCAGCTCTCCACTCCATGGGGCTGCAGAAGATGCCTCAGCACACATTTGTCATTCTGAATGACAAATGAAATGCTTACCTCCAGCTGGTATGTGGACCTCTAGCACTGCCTGAAGCAGGAGAGTTCTAAACTCATCAATGAAGGACTAAAAAGCAAGGCAGACCTCTGAACATTACTACCTGCAGCTTTCACTGGGCCGTTTTCCTTGTTTTGTTAATAGCCAATGACTTGAGATCTCCTCAGAGAGATAAAGTTTCCTTACGGTCTTGAACCTTAAGCAATATTTAGTTGAATATTTAGCTGAATTTTTTTCTGATCATGAGAAGAAATGCCTGAAGCAGGTACATGTTTTCTGAAGATGAACAGATCTGATGTTAATTTCCACCCTGTTATTTACATGCTAGGAAACATTGTGCATATAGTGCTTAACCCTTGAATCTCAGTTTCCTGATTTTTGCATAAACCCACTTCTAAGGTTTCTGTGAAGATATGATGTGATGCATGGAAAGCCCCAGGCACAGTGGGCTTTCCAAGAGAGGCACCGGTAGGGGATGATTAGAATCTTTTGGCCATACCACAGATGAGGTTATTGGATGAGTCGGGGCTGATGAAATCAAGTGTGAATGCAGAGATTCTTGGACAGAGACCCAGCTCCACGATTCTACCCACAGCAGCCTCAAATCAGATCAATGGATCCTTGGCTTGGACTCAGAAAAGAATTTCAGGACAAGCCAGCATGAAGCAGAGTCAGAGTTTATTACAAGTAGGAAGGTACTCAGAGAAAGAACACAGCACACTGAGAACACGGGTGAAGGCTTCTTAGAGATAAGCTGCTGTTAAATGTCTTGGCATGTCTACCATTTTGGTTGCTCTTAAAGCTGCATCTCAAAGGGCTACTAAAAAATCCTCTCTCTCTCTTCTTGGTAAGCAATACCATAGTTACTTCTGAGTTTCTTTGATGGGAAATAAAACCAGGGGTTAAGTTGGTGTAAGAGCTTAGGACTTTTTTCTTTCAGTAAATGGAAAAGGGGTTCTGATGACATTTCTAGAAAAGCGCAGGTTTATAGCTGAGAAGGAGAAAGCCTTTAGCAAATGCTCCATGTGTGGGATGACTGCTTCTCTCCAGAGTGAAGACCCCTGCCCCCATATCCTCATGACGTCCCCTGTCTTTATATCCTCCTCACTTTTAATGCCCAAGTTTGTGTCGTGTGTATGGAAAAAAGACTAACTTTAGGACAACTGAAGCCATTTCCACATCTGCATAGAAGATAAAGGGCCAGGAGGAAGCTTCATGATTGGGCAAAAAGATATCTGTGTCAGTTTTCTGTTGGTTTTTGCTGTGTTTAACGAAGCATAAAAGAATAGAATTTCTTGACTCTCCTTAACATCAGGGTGGGGTTGGTATCAAGTGAATCGAACCCAAAGGAATGATTAATCTCATCACCGATTAATATCTTCTGAGCACCCTGTGGTTTGATTTACACATAAAAAGCAAATTAGAGTCATCATCAAAATAACTCTAATCAAAGACTATTTTTTATCTCAATTAAGATAACATTTTGGTGCCTGTGATTAATCTAGTGTTGCAAGATAAAATGACAGTGACTTAACATATGCTTCCTCCCCCAATTTAATCCATTTTTTAAAAATAATGCTGTTTTGGTTCTTTGAAAACTCTGGCCTGATCCTGGGAGAACATTAATGATTCATTAATGAGTGTTTACCTAGCTAAGCATACAGAGGCTGATGTTCATGTGAGGCAAGAGCAATTAGCAACTTTGCAGCTTAGGGTCCTGTTTATGCAGGTTGTATCAAAGTAAATCATTTTGTCAGTGCCTATGGAAGGTGAATGATAATGTATTTGGAGCTTTTCCAATTTCATTTTTAGTGTGAAAAAAACAGTATTAATTAATCCTCTGAATACACTGTGATCAAGGCATGCTTGTTTGTAGGATAGAATATAGTACTGACAGTGGGAAGACCTTCGTTAATTCTCTCTCTCTCTGTCTCTATCTCTGTAACTGTGTTTGTGTGTGTGAGAGATGTGCGTTGTATGAATGCTAGCTTGAGAATGTGAGTTATATGGGTGCTATGTGGATGTGTGGGTGCATGAGGTGTGCTGCATACACATGAGCGTGAGTCTGTGTGTGTGTGTGTGTGTGTGTGTACCTGTGGTGTGTGGTACATGCATGAGAGTGTGTTTGTATGTGTGTGCACTCGTGTGCCCATAGTGAAGGCAAAGCAGGACAGCTAGCATCTTGCTCTGCGGCTCTCTGACTTATTGAGGCAGGGATGCTCACTGAACCAGAAGTACATTGCTTGGAGTAGACTGGCCAGCAAGTGAGCTAGCTCTTAGCATCGGCCTTTATCTACTTCACACATCCATGCCTGATTCTTCCTGTTCCCATATATTTCTTCCAACCGTCAAGAGATATTTGTTTTTTAAGATTGCTTTCAACTACTGCTTGCTTTAAACAGTGATCAACATAGCACTCACACACACACATATACACACACTGTTTTGAGTCAGGGGCTTGGAAGAGAACACAACATTAAAGCTATGCTTTAGCTCAGGTTGTCAAAGCTGACCGCATGCAAGGCATGGAAGGTTCATTGTACTGTTCTCTTAAAGGCAGGTGAAACTTTAACAGGCTGAGAACACAGTAGAGTGGCAGGTTGAAAACAGAGTCTTAAATGATCTTGAGGCATGCTCTTAACACAGTTGCAAGGGCCAGTAAAGGTTCAGGCTCTTTAAGGAGAGAGATAGTATTTAAAACCATATTGTCATACCCGTTTTTGCTGGATGCCCTCACACGTATAAGAGAGGTCACTCAATGGTCAACGTGGACAAAATCTTTGCCATTATAAACCAATGTGTTCTCTAATAAGGGGAACAGGGACTATTCCTGACATGAACTCAACAGCGAGCTCTTAGGACCCCTCCTCCCCCCAAGGGAGGAGCAGTCTTGCCAGGCCACAGAAGAAGACATTGCAGCCAGGCCTGAAGAGATTTGATAAGCTAGGGTCAGATGGAAGGGAAGGAGGTCCTCCCCTATTAGTGGACTTGGAAAGGGGCAGGGAGAAGATGAGGGAGGGAGAGTGGGTTTGGGAGGGAAAGAAGGAGGGGGCTACAGCTGGGATACAAAGTAAATAACCTGTGATTAATATAAAAAAATAATAAAAAATAAAAATAGCTCAAAATAATCAAGAAACAAAAAAGTTACATTAAAAAACCTTATAGTCTAATGACATCTTTTCTAAAAGTGAACTATTTCTTACTAGATAATGATCTTTTATACCATATAGATCAGGAAATTGCCATTTTTCTTTTTCTGTTTCATTATCTGAAAAATTAGATTATATCACTTATGTTTTATACTGAGCAGAACTAAAGTGAAATTTGAACTCAGTGTCTCTTCTACAGAAACATTGCTCCTTGGGCAATTGCTGTACGCCACTTCTGAGGGCATGGAATGACAAGAAAAAAAAAGCCAGCTCGTAGTACTACCTCAGGCCACCTAATATAAACAGCTATTCAGCTCCAAGCTGGATTACTTCTCCTTTTACAAGTTTCTGTAGTTCTCACAAATGGAAATTTTAGAATATGTCACAAAGATACCCTGGATTAAAAGGAATATAGGAAAAAACACTGAAAGAATTTAAGGCTACATAGAGAAAAATAACCAAGAGAGCAACACTACTCACGAAAATTCTTACGTTATAAGCCAGTAGTTCCTCAGGCAGGGGTGGGACTTTTGTTGTTGGCTTATAAGGCAAGAATTCTTTTGGCCTTACATCCAGTCTTAAATGGTTTGTTTACTGCCATAATATCACCGAGTTCATAGCTGGGTTAGTCTGTAGATGACATTTCCCTCCAGCAGCCTGCATGGTGCTTCCTGGTACCATGCGAGTTAGCCAGCAAGGAGGAAGTTAGATTTCTCTTTGTCTGTGGTCAGAGTGTGTG
This sequence comes from Psammomys obesus, assembly GCF_907164565.1. Classification (NCBI taxonomy): domain Eukaryota; kingdom Metazoa; phylum Chordata; class Mammalia; order Rodentia; family Muridae; genus Psammomys; species Psammomys obesus. The sequence continues at coordinate 2,100,626 of NW_026585587.1, forward strand.
ATGTCATCAGCAATAGGGGGCTTAGCATCACCTTCTAATGGGCAACCAAAAGCAGTGACAATAGACTATATTATTTTCAGGGGTCTTTGGGACACACATGACAAAAATTTGGAGGGAGGTAGTCCACACTTGACAATGGGATTTTTAGTTGGTAACCTACAGCTTCTGAGAAAAATCCTAACCCATGTGTAGGATTAGCAATTAAAGTCTTTTTGGTGAATGTGTAAATACCGTTTGTAAAATAGTAAGTTTTCACATTGCTTTTCAAACATCCTTAGCACACATGCCAATCGTTAAGAATGTGCTTGCGGTATTTTTAGAAGATTCTCTTGAAAATAGGTTACTATGCTAATATCCTGGCTTATATTTAACACTTACATGGAATTTGTCAGTGTATCGTTTACCTACCTTTTCAATTTATTTTCTGGAAAGATCAAATCTTACTTGATTTATACCCACATCAAATGAAAATCAGTTCAACATCCCAATGGGATTATGCTGATAACCTCTTTGGAAAGGTGAGTTGTGTGAAAGAGGTGTCAGTAAACAGTGGTTACCATGGAGAATGCAATAAGCATTCACATCCATCACTACTTTCTTCCCCCAGTATGACTAGGAAGCACATGCGTTTAGCTCCTTTGTGGACATGCAGAGCAGCATTCACTATGACATAACTAATAAGTGTAGACAGACGTGGTGGTTAAGCCCGGACAATCGTCTTCAAAATGTGTGGTCATTGTAGAAGATGCATGTGTGTATGTATATTTGTATGTATTTATGCATGTATGTGTGTATGTGAATGTGTATGTGTATGTGTGTATGACCTGAAGACCCATGTTTACCATGAGCTAAGAATACATAATAACCGAGCTAATTGGACTACTGAAAAGCCATAAAAGATGCCAATTACATTATTTTTGAAAAAAAGAAATGTCTGAAAACTCAGGTAGGAAATAAATTAATATGAATAGATAAATAACAAATAAATAAATAAGATAAATAAATAGACCAGAAAAGGGTCTGTCTTTTTAAATTCCACAGCTGCTACTAGGTGATCATGCCAGACAAATTATTGATAACAAGAAAGATCCTACAGAGTTGCCTTCTGTGTCTGAGCCTGTCAGGAAGCCTTCTCAAGCTGTGCAAGGCACAAATCCTGTTTTCGTCCTGCAAAACCTATCAACTGCTGAAGACACACAGGCTTCCTGGACTTGAGGGGCCATGCTGTCCAGGCCTTAGGCTTGCAGTATAACAAACCACAGAAAGTCTGGGAAACACCATGTCACAGAACATCGTCCTGGACAGACAGGTATGGTGGCTCATGCCTGCAATTTAGGAGGCTGAGGCAGGAGATTACCATGAGTTCTGGGCCAGTCTAGCCTAAAGAGTGAAGCCCTGTCTGGAAAATAAACTGCTCCCTTTGCTTTATTCCAGCATAAGTATTTCGTGGTGACTTGTTACTCCGTGAGTCTAAATGGGGTCTCCACATGAATGCCTACTTCAGACCTGCACGAAAAGTCTTAATGGTCACATTCCCGGAGCAGTGTTCTCCCTACCACAGCTACAGCTCTTAAGGTCATCCATGTTTTCATGCGCACATCGCACCTTTTGTTTTTAGTATCAGTGTACAGGAGCCTTGAATGTTGTTTAGAATTTAAATTTAATTACTGTGCCATGCGGATTTCATGGCAGTCCTTTGACAAGGGGCTTTCTTTGTTTCTTGCATGTAGAGTATGACTTCCTGGAAATTCTTCCAACTGTGTCAACTGTATACCCCCTCTTCTCTCCTAGCACCAACACTTCAGGAGATTTTCATTAACACTGCTTCTTTCTTTTTTTTTTTTTTTCCTTTCTGTATTTAAGAGGAATCTCAGGTTCTCAGGTGTGAGTATTACCAGTTTCCGGTGCTTCTAAGAAACATCAGAGTGCCCCTACCTACATTAACTTCTCTGTGCTTTTCCACTTCCCAGTGTTCCTGGCTGAGTTAATGGGTTGGCCTTTGACCTCTCATCTTGAAAGACCCCAGCCTCACACTAAGTTAAACATAGCTAATGCCATTTTGTGAGACACCACTGTTTTGTAAAACTCTGAAGGCCAGATGAGAAACTGGAAAATTACTGAGAAATCCTAGCTGTGTCACCCACTTGGGATATCTGTGGTCAGGCTGCCCCAGTCATACTAAAAACAGTTTGTGTTAATCACTCTCATAGATATCTGTGAGACTGTTTCAGCTAAGATAGGAAAAAACAAAATAACAGGTGGCGGGCCACGTCAAGGGGTCATCCTACCCCCCTTGACCACCCAGTTCCTGGAATCTTGGTGCCCCTGCCAAACTTTGACGCAAATTGTGGTCTCGTGTAAACGTACCAATCAGCCCCCTGTAACCATGCCCTCTCGCTTCTGTACCAGTGCTACTGCCTCTAAAACCCTATAAAAACCCCAGCTTCCCATCTAGGGGGCGCGCAAGGTCCTCCTGAGTGACCTTGCTGCCCGAGTACTCGTAAATCAAAATAAAAGCCTCTTGCTGTTTGCATCCGAATGGACTCGTTGATCCTTGGGAGGGGGTCTCTCTGACGGAAGATACCCTCCGGGGATCTTTCAATCTGACCCTAGACATAAAATACCTTTGTGTTCTTCACCTGCCAGCAGAACTCCCATTTATTCTTTAAACAATATTTTGGCAACACTTCCCGCTAAGTAATGATCTCCACAGCTGAGACACAGCATACAAGGTCTGCTCTACATTCTGAGTAATTCTTCTGCTAAGTTAGTTGCTCTGTCTCTAATCATATAGCCTATTATGTTGGCTGTAGAAAAAAATATATAGTCACTTTTTCTTCTAACAGATTACGTGTGTCTGGTTTTATGTTGAGGTCTTTGATCCATTTGGACTTTAGTTTTGTGCAGGGTGATAAATATGGATCTATTTGCATTTTTCTACATGTAGACATCCAGTTAGACCAGCACCATTTGTTGAAGATGCTGTCTTTTTTACATTGTATGGTTTTGGCTTCTTTGTCAAAAATAAAGTAATCTTAAGTATGCGAGTTTATTTCTGGGTCTTCTATGCAATTCCATTGATCCACCATTCTGTTTCTATGCCAGCACCATGCAGGTTTTGTTACTATTGCTCTGTAGTATAGCTTGAGATCAGGGATGGAGATACCTCCAGACTATCTGTTATTGTACAGGATCGTTTTGTCAATTCTGGGTTTTTTTGTTTTTCTATATGAAGTTGAGAATTGTTCTTTCAAGGTCCATAAAGAATTGTGTTGGTATTTTGATGGGAATTGCATTGACTCTGTAGATTGCTTTTGGCAGAATGGCTATTTTCACTATGTTAATCCCACCGATCCATGAGCATGGGAGATTTTTCCATCTTCTGATATCTTCTAAATATGTTAGTCGAAAAAGTGGGGAAGAGCCTTGAACTCATTGGCACAGGAGACAATTTCCTGAACAGAACACCAACAGCATAGGCTCTAAGAGCAACATGGACCTCATGAAACTGAAAAGCTTCTTCAAAGCAAAGGACACTGTCATCAGAACAAAATAACAGCCTACAGACTGGGAAAGGATCTTCACCAACCCTATATCTGACAGAGGGATAGTACCCAGAATATATAAAGAACTTAAGAAGTTAAAAAGCAACAAATCAAGTAATCCAATTAGAAAATGTGGTATAGAGCTAAAAAGAGAATTCTCAAAAGAGGATTATCGAATGGCCGAAAAACACTTAAAGAAATGCTCAGCATCCTTAGTCACCAAGGAAATGCAAATCAAAATGACCCTGAGATTTCACCTTATACCCATCAAAATGGCTAAGACTCAAATGACTCAAAAACTCAAGTGACAATATATGCTGGAGAGGATGTGGAGAAAGGGGAACCCTACTCCATTTGCTGGTGGGAATGTAAACTTGTACAACCATTTTGGAAATCAATCTGGAGCTTTCTCAGACAATTAGAAATAGTGCTATCTCAAGATCCAGCTATACCACTCCTGGGCATATATCCGAAATATGCTCAAGTACACAACAAGGACATTTGCTTAACCATGTTTGTAGAAGCTTTATTCATAATACCCAGAACCTGGAAACAACCCAGATGCCCCTCAATTGAGGAGTGGATACAAAAATTGTGGTACATTTGCACAATGAAATACTACTCAGCAATTAAAAACAAGAAAATCATTAAATTTGCAGGCAAATGGTGGTATCTAGAAAAGATCATCCTGAGTGAGGTATCCCAGAAGCAGAAAGACATATTTGGTATATACTCACTTATAAGTGGATATTAGACATATAATATAGGATAAACATGCTAAAATCTGTAAACATAAAGAAGCTAAGCAAGAAGGAGGACCCAGGGTAAAATAATCAATCTTCACCCAGAAAGGCAAATGGGATAGACATCAGAAGAGGGATAATATAGGAAATAGGACAGAAGCCTACCACAGAGGGCCTCTGAAAGACTCTGCCTAGCAGTGTATCAAAGCAGACGCTAGGCTTATAGCCAAACTTTGGGCAGAGTTATGGGAATCTTATGATAGAGTGGGGAGATATGAAAGAGTGGGGACATGTGTTCCACAAGAAGAACAACAGAACCAAGAAATCTGGGCCTAAGGGTCTTTTCTGAGACTGATATTACAACCAAGGACCATTCATGGAGACAACTTAGAACCCCTGCTCATTTGTAGCCCCTGGCAGCTCAGTATCCAAGTGGATGCCCTAGTAAGGGGAACAGGGACTGTCTCTGACATGAACTCAGTGGTTGGCTCTTTGATCACCTTCCTCTGAGGAGGGAGCAGCCTTACCAGGCCACAGAGGAAGACAATGCAGCCAGTCCTGATGAGACCTGATAGGCTAGGGTTAGAGGGAAGGGGAGGAGTACCTCCCCTATCAGTGGAATTGGAGAGGGGCATGGGAAGAGATGAGGTGGGAATTGTGAGAGAATGAGGGAGGGGGCTATAGCTGACATACAAGGTGAATAAGCTGTAATTAATATATATATAAAACATTCAAATTAAAATAAAAATATATATAGTCAAATGATCTACCACCTGTTGGTTGTTAATGGGCAGTTGCCTTGTCAAGAAGTGGGTGTAGGGCTGAAAACATAATTCAAAGATAAAGAGCACAAACTGCTCTTGCCGGAGACCTGAGCCCAGTTCCCAGGACCCATAAGAAGCTATTCACATTGCTTGATGCTCCTGTCCCAACAGCCTCTTCAGTTTTCCACTGACACCTGCATTCACGTGCATGTATATACACAGACAGGCAAGATCACCTTACACATAAATAAATATAAAACTAAAATAAATATTAAGGTATTGAGTCTAACACTTATGACCCTACTTTTGTCTTAATTATTATTAAAACTAGTTTTAATTTTTAAAATATGAGTTCGGAGCTTTTAGCTTTTATTTTGGATTTCAATTCATTTGAGATTTTAGCTTCAATAATTTTTTTGACATGCTTAATTTGTTGGGTTGTGTAATGTATTACTTACTTTTCTTAGTGTAACAAGAATATCAGACAGAAGCAACTTAATGGAGGAAGCATTTATTCTGGCTCATAGTTTTAGGAGTACAGTCCATTATGGGAAGAAAGTCATGATGGCTGGAGTGGGTGGTTTTGTAGTCCTAGTATTTGCAGCTACAGCTCAATCACATCTAGATGAATTAGAAAGCACAAGTTTTGGATCAGAACCAGAAGCAAATGCCACCTTCAATGCCTACTACCTCTAGTAGTCCATGACAGCCAGAGAGCCATGACTCAAAGGTGACATAGAATACCCAAACAGCACCAACAGCTGAGACCAAATGCAGGAGCCTCTGGGGGAGAGCAGAGGTCTCTGGCTGAGCAATATCCCCTTGATTGCAGAAGGAATAACTGAAATTCGCATTGCTCTGACAACAGAGACAACGAGAAAACAATGATCAGAGATCTCTGAAAATCTACAATACACTTGACACATGAGAGAAAATGTCTCTAAGCTTTGGGGGTTAGTGGTTAACACAGCACAACTTATCTCATCCTAACTAAATCTATCATTCTAGAATGAAGCTACAGATGAGGAAATGAGATAATAGCAAGTTTACAGGCAAACAAACATCTCTGTTGGGTTCTATGTCTTTGGGTTTCCAATATAGAAAATATTGGAATATATTCCAATATAGAAAATTCCAATATAGCACTCAGTCATTCAGAGTGCTTCCTCAGTTCATCTATCTTTGTCTTATAAAACTGAGAACACCAGGAGTAATGCTGGGAGCTATGGAATCTTGGCAAGGCTTCTGTTACTTTCATTAGATTTCAATTATCTAGATGTACTTCATATGGGCTATATTTGATGCTAATTTCCACCAATGTGTTGCACCAAAATGTTTAGCTTGATAACATAAATCAGAACTATCTCCTGGGAGCAGCCTCCCATTGTCAGAATAAAATACTGTTCCTTTTGATATTTGCCATCTCTTTTTATGTTTCCCCAAAGCACTAATGTTGCCATATAATCAAGAATTTGTATCTGGTCTTCATCTCCCTTTCTTGGCACAGAGAGTCTAAAACCCCTGGAATTTTCTGAGGGATATTGTGAGATTCTTATCTCTGGTATGCATAATGAACTTCTTTCAATCATATTTGAGCATATGCTAGTGAGTTAAAGGCTCTTAGTATCTACAGAGTGTGGGTGCTGGTTGCAGGAGAATCAACCACATGATGGGAAGATTGGAACTCGATCCCCACACCTGCCTATGGAAATGGAAATTAACCTAATTCTAATGACCAATGATTTGTCAACAGTGTCATTGAATATAAATATCATAACTTCATAGAAGCTCTCAGTAATGGAGTTCAGAAAGCTTCTTGGTTGATGAACACAGCTGGGTGCTAGAAGGTGGACCCTCTGGAGAGATTATGGATGTCCTCTCCCATTGGTTTCTTGTCCTCTGCATCATCCAGTTTCCAGTCCTGAATGATCTTTTATACATGCCAGTGATGGTCAAGTGAAATGATTTCCTCTGAACTGTTGTAGCAAATTCTCAGACACAAGAGAAAGCCATGTGAATCTGGTTATAGCCAGTCAGAACAATAAGTAGCCGGGCTTGCATTTGGATTATGGAATGGGGCAGTCTGCAGTACTTTGCTTTGTAACTTGGGGAATCTGATTACCAGTTAGATCTTTAGGTTATGGGGTAGTTAGAGTTGAACTAAATTGTTTGATTCTAACTTAGAGTCTGAAAGCTCAAGAAGTTATCGTAAATGCACTCTCTCTCTCTCTCTCTCTCTCACACACACACACACATACCACACATTTGCTGTTAGAAGTATCATGTATAAAAATAGCTACAAACAGTAGCATAGGTCACACTTGCTACGTTTGACAATCTCTTGTTGGAAATTTGATTTTGTCCTATAACCTTGTGTTTACAAGGTCGCATACAACGAAGAATCACATGCTCCCCAGTTTTCACACATAAAAAGAACAAACTACTATGTTCTGTGATCCAGACAGTTTATTTCCCAAAGGCATGAGAAGCTTAGGGTGTGTGTTGACGATCCTGTTTCATTTAAATATGACTGCTCTGCAAATTAGAACTTTAAACAGTTAAAATTTTTAGCATGACCTAATTAAAAATACTTGAAAGGATAAAATATTTCAGACAAATATTTAAAAACACATACTAGTTAATACAATTAAGTGGCAAATAACTATTTAGTATATTGATTTTTTTTTCACTAAATATGAGGATCTAGCAATCCCATAATTTTCTATCTTAAAGCTGTCCATGAGCTCCTGATTTCCTTCTTAAACAGCCATGTGGATGCTGTCATGCAGCAGCAGCTTCTTTCTAGAAAGAGAAACTTCTAAAAACTTCATAAGCCAAAGAAAATGTTACCTCTTAGGCAATGGGATGATCTGTTAAAGCAGGCACATCAATCCATCCATCTATCCATCTATCCATCTATCCATCCATTCACCTACCCATCCATCCACAAGTCTGTCCATCTATCCATCCTTTCACATGTTCATCCGTTCATCCACCCACCCGCCTATCCATCTATATACCCATACACCCATCTGCCCATTCATCCACTCATCCATCTGTCCATCTACCCAACTATCCATTCACTCATCCATCCATCCATCCATGCATACTTTCACCCAACCACCTATCCACACACCCATCCACCCATTAACTTGTGTGACTGCCCATTCATCAACTCATCCATCCATCCATCCACCCACCCATTCATCCATCCATCTATCTATTATCCATGCAGGATGAAGAGAAAGTGTAACCCTAACACATATTCTGGATCTTCTGTCAGTCTGAGCACTATGGAGAAGTAGAGCAATTACCCCAGCACCTGCTCCTCAGGTTCAGACTCAGAGTTGTCATCTTGTTGAACTGATTGGTGTGTTGCTTCAATCCATGTGCCAGGTTGCAGTCCACTTACTGTCTGTTCAAGGAGGACACAGGTTCACTTATCAGACCATGAAAGTCCCTCCAAGATTTAATGAAAAAGACATTATAGTTGAGCCTTGGTATTCCATTTTCATTATCTCTCTAAGCCACGTGAGCAAAACAAGCTTCTGTTCATAAAGACCAACATTGTTTTAGATACAGCAGTTGTTACAAACACAGGAAGTAGGCCGAGAAAGGTGCATTGCTGGTGAATGAATAGTGGGATCTGAGTAGCACCTCATTACTGCAGGGCTTTCTTAGGGCCCAGTGTGCTTGGTCCAGTTGCACAATCAAAGGAGTTCAGAGGGGTTCTAGAAGGAACCTCACCAGCTAGGAGCTATTGGGAGAAGACCTCTAGAATGTAGTGGATAGGCAGGTTCTGTGACATCCCAAGAAGAAAGAGCCTGCAATGTCTGGAAGTTAAAAACAAAACAAAGCAAAAACACTGCTTGAGTTTCATAGGCGAATGATCTCAGGTGCCATCACCCTCCAATCCCCAAACAGAGTTTCAGAATTCCCTGATTCCCAAGTCGAATGTTGACATCTCTGCAAAGGGGATGTGGGGAGATAATAGGATTCACTGCTCATCAGAACACTTTGTGATATATTTTCCAATCAGTGATTTCCCTGACAGTTTCTAAATTGCTTCAGGTTCTCCTCTTCCATTTATTTCTAGCAGTCGGATGTTTACTGATGAAACAGTTTTGCCTGTAATTTGTCTTCAGCGCCCTAAAGCTAAAAACGAACACAGGCTCTGTAGTTTTCTAATCACTGCCTTGGTAATCTGGGGCAAGTCATTAAAACACCCTACTTGGAAGATTTTCACCTACGAAAGGGGATAATCAGTTCAGATTACCTTCTCAGGGTTGTTGGACCTACAGTGCACAATGACTTTATCAAATGTGACAATATAATACCTGAATTGAGATGATGGTTTCTTTGTAGATTATCTTATAAAATGCGTTAAATATACAATTTAGCCAAATTCAAACTTTCATAAATTTACATGTCTATTATTGGTGTATTTACAAAAAAAAAATGTTATAGCAGTCCCAACCATGTGCCAGATATGATAAAGGCCTAGGGAGATTAAAATTATACAATATTTTTTGTTCATCTAAAAGAGGATGTGGTATTCTCTTTTCTCTTTGCGTGTGTGTGAGTGTATGTGTATAAGTGTTCCTGTGGGTGCTCATGTGTGAGTATGTGTGGAGGCTAGAGAATAGCCTTGAGGGTCATTTCTCAGTCACTGTCCATCTCATCTTTTGAGACAAGGTCTCTCACAGGCTTGAGACTTGCCCACACAAGGTTTGGGCAGAAAAGCCCAAGTTCTTTGTTTCTATCTCCAAGCACTAGGATTCTAACATTATGCCACCATTGCTAGCTTTTTTTCCATGGGTCAGGTCAAACTCAGGCCATCCAGCTTGCATGGAAGGCAAGCGCTTTAACAAATGAGCCATTGCCTACACCCAAGAGAACTATTTTGAAAATGCACCAACAGGCTGGGTGGAGAAGTCATTACATCTGAAAAAACTGGAAAGAAACAGCATACAGAGTGAGAAAACTGAGCAACCGTTTCCAAAATGTAGGTACAGGGGAGCTGAGAAATAGATTTCAACTAAATCTGTGGTGCAGGCAGCAGAGGTTGGCCACAGCTGCTGTGCCTCATGGAGGCGTGTGTGCGCTCAAAAAAAAAAAAAAAAGAAAGAAAATTAATGCCTGAGGCCATATTCAAATTATTGTGCAAGAGGTTATTGTAGGAAATTTAAACTTCAGTAGATCATTTACAATATAATTTTTCTATCACTTCACCCACAGGGACGATTTGGTTTCTAGCAAATGAAGTAATATTGTTTTCAAGGATATGTGAATGGCTTGTATAATCAGTCTTAGTTGCTACGTTTAAGATATGAAATGCCCCCAAAGGACCGTGTTAAGGGCTTGGCTCCAGGGTGGCAGCGCTGGGAGGCAGGTTCTTAGAAGTCTTTATGTTGAGTAGTTGTGTGCCACTGGGGGGGGGGGGGTTAGGGACCCCAGGTTTTTCGTGTTTCTCTTTTGCTCCACCAAACACCTCTTCCTGCCATTGTCATCCAATCCCATCACAGGAGGTATAAAAGTAATGGGTGCTTCCTATCATTAACTGAGACCTTCAGAGCTACAAGACCAAAACCAAACTTGTTCTCTTTACAAATTATCTTGGATACTGTATTATGGTGGCCGAAACTGACAACCATTGAGGAATCAAGTTAGCTTTGCATTTATGAGCTAGCTTAGATATGACGTTTCAAAATCTGAGTTCGGGAAAAGTCACTAACAAAAGATATCTCTACAGATCTTGATTTTTGATGGTGTCCAAAAAAACCGTTATAAGTGACTTCCTTTTTAAGTAGTTTGTGATATATATACAAAGGTGACAGGTGACCTGTGTGAGGAGGCAGTGTGGACTCATGCAATATCCATAAATGATGTCCAGATATACAATGAACTCCGGGGAAGGCAGACATAGTGTTCTGTGTGGGGCTTCTGAGATACCGGGAAAGAAATCTTCAAAAGCTGTGGCCTTGCTGAATGTCAGCCATGTTCCTAGCACTTCCTCTGTTTATCCACAGGAACATCACAAAGTTGGATGCAAGCATGATAGTGTTTGTGGAAACTGAAATTTGAAGAAAAAAAAAAAAGCTAAACAAGTTGCCTCATATCAACTTCCCCTTCTCAGTGCTGGAATCTATCTGGTTTGATCCTGTGCAGGTCTTGTGCATGCCGTCCTCACCTCTGTGAGTTCAGGCGTGCTGCTTTGGCATTTTCTATGCATGTTTAGTTGCTTCTTAGCAGGTTGGAGTGAAGCGGACGATGACCAGACCTTGAAAGGTCCACGTATGTGTGAGAGGCTATGGTAGATGCTGGACGCAAGCCAGCACAAACGAATGAGAGCAGGTCTTACTTTTTCATAAGAGAGGTTGCCTGATGGACCAGCCAAGGCCATCAATCCAGCTGGCTCCCTTTCTTCTCTTTAACCAGAGGAGACTCTGGGTTGAAAGGGCAGAGATTGTCACACATCTATCACCTACCTAGTCCTAGCTCCAATGTGTCTTTTAGGAGCATTCTAAAGCAGCTTCCTCTTCCCACATGTCTAGGTAGATTCCTTCCTGTCCACTCATAGCATTTCTGTATGCTTACTGCCAAGTATTTCCAAGCCACATAAACCAACGGGTTATAATCCTTTAAAGAGCTGATAGAAAATCTATCATCAGTTGGCCTATTTCTATTCTAATTCAATTAACTTTCCAAAAAAACATTTTAGAGTGATATCTGAAATCTCAGCCTTGAGTTCTGCAGCATGACAGATAACAAAGATTTATTGTATTGATTTATCTGGTACTGTGTGAATGGCCCTGAATCCTCAATGCCAAGGAAATAATACAGTAAATTTCTATCCTGTTTTTTTCTTTGACATTTATCTGGTTTTATAGGGTTATTATTCCATCTTTTTTTGCCAATTTCCTTCCATTATTTGTCATTAAATTTGAATTTAAGCATTACCTCTTCTTGACCTCTTTCATCTTTCCCTAAGCCAGGTTTCAGGCACAGTGAATGATTGTGCTTTACGGTATTAAAGTATTGGTATGGTTCTACTTCTGATAATTCATCCTCAAATATGCACTCCACAAAACATGTGGTGGTGGGTTAGATGTCTATCCAAACCAATGAGTCATAAAAAAATGCTTTTCTTCAGTATTAATTTTACTTGAAGATTAAGGAAGTATTTTAATCCCTTAATTTTTTATATGTAAAAAAAAATTGTATGTCCCTAAATTTTAGTAAAAGTCTTCTTTTTCCAAGTTGACCTACATCAAATCAGGAGTATCTCTGTGTTTAGAGATCCATATGCATGTAGTAATATTCGAAGATGGCCACGGTTTTTTTTTTTTGTTTTTTTTTTTTTTTTTTTTTTTTTGATCCCTGGATCCACAGCCTTGTGCTGTGACTTTATAGCATTTTCATACCAAGTGCTACATCCTTCATCCATCCCTTGCATCTGGAAGAATTTCATGGCTGTAAATGTGACGGTGCCTAAGATCTGGAAAGTGTTGTACACTGGGCTTGTTCTCCCTAGAGCATGAAGTGTGGTTAGCTTGCTAGAGAACGAAGACCTTGGACTAGAACCAGGATATCCTCAAGCAGTAGGTAGAGAGCTCCAAGTGTCCTGTGAGTGGATCAGGATACCTGAGTGAACCCCAGGAGAGAGGTGTCTGGTTCATAAGAGAAGAGCCACCCAGCCAAGCCATCCACAGTTGCTGCCCTACATAGCCATGAGCTGATCTGTCTTTCAAGCTTCCACACTTGAGAGTGGCCTGCAATGAACAAAACTAACCGGCATAGTGAAAGAGAGAGAAGGGCGCACGCTAGAACCTTCCGATTGCTGTTGGGAAGAAATGTTGAGAAACCTTAGTAACTTTGAGGTTATTGGAAACCTCAGTGTTATTGCTCATTTTGTCTGTGTTTCTCCTTATCACCAAGTACCCTGGTCAACCAATGTGGACAGTTACTGTCACCATGGAGATGACTGTTAATTAGCCATGACTAATTTTAAAGATATCCCCAAGAAGATTTACAAACAAAATAACCCAGTCTTGTCCAGGACCAGGATGTCAAATACAAGTCAATTTCAGACACACTTTGCAGTCAAGCAAAGGAGGAAGAAGTAAAGCAGCTGTGAAACTAGTTCAAGCTGATTTAGATTAAAAAAGAAACAGAAAAGGAGGAGGATAGGAGCAGAGAGAGAAGAGGAAGAAGAGAAAGCAGTAACAAATATGCAGGGTATAACTGAGACAGAACATTTCTTTTGCTGTTATCTAGAGATGTGCCTACAACGGGGTAGAAAACAAATTTAACTTGGTTGATATCACATTTGAATGAGCACATAGGTATGATGAATGGTCCCTCGTGTTTATAAATGATGTTTACAAAGTGCCTCTGAGTGTTCAGTGAGGTGGTCAAATAGATAAATATTATACTGGAATCATGCATTAAATAATCACTTTGGAGCCAGGCTGTAAGTGCACTAAATTTAGATAGATAGATAGATAGATAGATAGATAGATAGATAGATAGATAG
>NW_026585587.1:2114223-2146978 GCF_907164565.1 Psammomys obesus
TAGATAGATAGATAGATAGATAGATAGATAGATAGATAGATAGATAGATAGATAGATAGATATGCTGTAATAGAATGTGAGGTGAAGTTACTCTCCAGAATGACTATTTGGCTAGCACAATGGAAGTCACCTGTCACAGGGACATAAATAAGGAGATAAATTGTTTGTAAAGAATTGGAAATCCTTTAATTTTTAAGTTACTTCCTTACATCATCTTATATACTTGTTTTGGTTGATTCCCCCCACTTACATCTGCTCCTCTTTTTCAATCTCCTACCTTCCACCCAGTTCATACCCTTCTCCCTCAAGTATTCCTCCTGTCCACTCAACTAAAACATGTTTAATTTATTACCTTTCCCTGAGTCTCTTGTTCCTGTCTCCTGGCTTCCCTTCTAGTTCCCTGACTTTTACCCATACTTTCATTTATGTGTGTATATATGTGTTAGAAGCTAGGATCCATATGAGGGATTTTTAAAAAAATGCAATATTTGTCTTCCTGAGCCCGAGTTATTTCACGTAATATAATAATTTCTGTTTCTACCCATTTTCCTGAATTTTTCACAATTTCATTTTTTTTTCTTATAACCAAATAAAATTCCATGGTGCTGCAAAACCTACTAAAATTAGGCCTTTTTCTATTATCACTCCATGCCCTGAAATCTTGGTAGTTTCAAAGATCTCACACACGCTGTTGCACACAGGCACAGACAGATCGATCACTCTGTTCCCTCCCAGACTGCCCTGCTTCCACACACTGCTGCTGTCCAGATGGATGCTGCCTTAGCCGGGAGGGAGAAAAGACCTGCAGAATGATGGACACAGGGCCTCATTGTTTTCCATCCCGAGAAAAGTTACAAGGGAGGAAACCTTGAATGAGGTGAACATGTTAATTGTTAATCATTAGAATCAAAGATAATTCACAAAGCGATACTGAACATAAAATCCTGAAAATTGTTGCTATTAATAGGCGTGTATGTAGGTGGGCCAATTCTGACATTGAGGAGAAGGAATTTCCAAGTCCAGCACCAACCCTCTGCTCTTTTAGTTTCATTTCCTAAGAATACCAGACCCAGTATAATAACATTTTTGTTTATAAACAAAAGATACTTTAATAAAAAGTTATTTAAAATAAGAATGCATACTTTAATCATGTTATAAAATAAAAATGAAGCAGTCTCTAACATGAACTGGGTTCTCCCCTCCCCATGCTAGTGGGGTGGCCTTACCAGGCCACAGAAGAAGAGGATCCAGGCAGTCCTAATGAGACTGATAGGCCAGTGTCAAACAGTAGGGGAGGAGGACTTCCTTTATCAGTGGACCAGGGGAGGGAGATGGGTGGGAAGAAGGAGGGAGGGTGGGCCAGGAGGAGATGAGGGAGGGGGCTACAACCAGGATACAAAGTGAATAAATTGCAAAAAAATAATAATAATTAAAAAAAGAATTTAAAAAAGTCAACTAGAATGTCAATTATTTACTCTCTTTCTTTCTTGTTAGTTTTGGTTTTTTTGTTTTTTGAGGCTAGATCTAATGAATGCCAGGATGGTCTCAGATTTTCTGTGTAGTCAAAAAGGCCTTGAAATCCTGAGCCCCTTAACTCTCCCTCCAAATTACTGAGCTTATTGACATGTGCCACCATGCCCAGCTTTATATTTTCTTTGAGATAGGTATATAACCAAGAAAAGCTTCTTACTCCTCCTACCTCAGTCTCTAGAGTGCCAGGATTATCGGCATGTGCCACCAAGCTTAGAAATCATTCCCAATATACATAGAACCAATTTAAGCTACATTCCATATTTGTTAATAATTGAAGTATATTTTACTTAATAATTAGTCATATTTTTCTACCATAGAATTTATTCTGTTGTCTTATGATTATTTCTTATGAGTATTTCTTTCATACGAACCCCCTCAAGGATGTTGTCTAAATTGTTAATCTTTATGTAATCAGAACCTGGCTCAAGATCTGACAAATGCCTGGGTTACAAGCCATTTACAGAGATTTGCTCAAGGAAAACTGATTAGCCATGTTTAGTACATTACTCTGCTCCAGCCTTAATGTACTCTGTTTTATATGTCATATATAAATGTTTGCACATATATTCATATTTTATATACACATAATAGATATATTAACATAATAAATGCTATTGCATACAAGCATGAAGATCATATTATGGAATAAACACAAAAAACTTCCTCTTGGATTATTTTGACCCAGAGGGAGTCCAAATTGGATTCTCTACTTCTTTCCCTATATCTTCTGTTTGCTTTTGGTGACTGGCAAGTCTATAATCTGTCTGTTGTGTTTGCCTGATCTGTCCGTTTACCTGTCTGCGTCGTGTCTGTGTCTGTGCTTCTCCATAACAATGGGGATTGGTCTGCATTTATTGAACAGTAAAGAAAACATGGTGTGGAAAAGGAATGAGGGCACTCTTTTTGAACAGAGATCTTTAACAGAAATTCACAAGGGAAGAAGTGACTTTATTTACCCCCAACTGATTGAGAAAAACATTTTAAAACCGTAAACATGTATGATCTACCCATATCCACATGTTGCTTAAGCTTGCTTTCAACCTGTGGGCTGCTTGCAGCAAGTGATAACCTCAACTCATACTATATACACATACATTATTCTGATTCATGGGTATAGACAGCATAAAAGTTAAGATTAAATCTATGTGTTTAGTTTAGGTTGTAAATGCCAATTGCACGGTGTGGTGGTTTAAATGAAAATAGCCCCCATAGGCTCATAGGGCATGGCACTATTAGGAAGTATGGCCTTGTTGGAGTAGACATGGCCCACTTTCTCTTCCTGCTGCCTGTGGATCAGGGATAGAACACTCAGTTATCTCTCCAGAGCCAGCCTGCCTGCATGCCACCATGCTTTCCATCATGTTGATAATAGACCAAACCTCTCAACTGTAAGCCAGCCTTCCTTCACGGGAGTTGCTGAGGTCATGGTGTCTCTTCGAAGCAATAAAACCCTAAGGCACATCAGAAATCCAAAACATAGTAATGTTGATTATGTTGTCTTTTTAAAGGCAGGTTAAACTTAAACAGGCTGATTGCACAGTATAAGAGCAAGTTAAGTACACAGTCTTAAATGTTCTCAAAGCACATTATTAACTTCACTGTAAGGTCTGGTAAAAGTTTAGCCCCTGAAGGAAAGAGACATTTTCAGAAGAACGTATCACCATACACCGTTCCATAGTGATATAAATATACAAACCTACTCCCAAATACGTATGCAAAAAATGTAAATACAGTTATAAAAAATATCAGGTGTGAGGCTTCACACAGTTTGGATTTTCTCTTACAGCTCTTTAGTGTGAGATAATTCTGGAGTGGTTTGTATAAAGCTAAATGATAACATTAGATGTGTAGGTGCTTTCCGTAGATTTGTTTCTCAACACATGCTCTAAGCCTTTTTACTTCCTGTATTGCTGATGCTAAAACAAAAACAAAAACAAAAAAAAAAACCTGCAGCAACAGTCTCCAGGCTCCCTTGCAGCTACCATTCCCAATGGCTTCCAAATGTCCACTCACCCATCCACTGGTCACAAATGTCTGAGAGACACCTCGGATGGAGGAAAACTCACTGACCATGATACCATGTGTCAGAGGGTATATTGGGGACAGTGCAGTTTTTAGGGTTCCCGATATGTCAGCATTCCCACCTAGAACACAAGCAGAATAACTCTAGAGGCCAGGCCGTAAGTTGGTTCTGGAGGCTCCATCTATAGCCTAATCCTCTAGGCTTTTTGATGAGTCTATAAACACCCTGTTAATTTAAGTAAAATATAAATAAGAGTGTGTGTGTGTGTGTGTGTGTGTGCATGTGTGTGTGTGCATACATGTACACTGAGAGCAACTCTGCTGTGAAATCAAGTTAATGAACCTCTACCCTGAGATAACCATCTAGCATCATATCTGGAGTTCAGACCTCGAATCTCCTCTTCTCAATTCAGCTCAACATGAAGCTAACTGTAAAATATTATAAACATCTGGCAGTCCGATTTCATCTATTAAAGTCTATTAGTTAAAAATGTATGTTTCCAAGATAATTTTTAAGAAATCACATCTAAAATCCGGTCTCAGTGGGCTATTTGCCCAAGGCAAATTAAAAGAGAATGTGGATGTGAAAGAAGAGCTGAGTAACAGCAAGATGTGTTATCTCGCTTCCTGACAGTGAAGAATGAGCCAGGAAATTAAGAGCAAATGTAAGAACAAAGGAAAGCTTGGTAACTGGTCCATTAGGGCAGGATACAGAGAACTCTGTACCTCACCAGCCCAAAGGACGGGCCGTTTACAATGTAATTACGACACTAACACCGAGAGGAGAAGCCTTCAATTGTGTTATTTTTCCTCTCTTTAAGAATAAGGAAGGCTAAGCTAGAAAGACAGTCGGTAAGAGTGCTTGCTACCACACTTGGCAACTTCAGTCCCATCCCCGATATCCACATGGTGAGAGGAGAAAATCTACTCCAGCAGCTAGTCCCCTGACCTCCACATGTGTGTGGTGGCATCTATGTACACACAAAAGAAATAATGTTACCAGATATACAGGAGAGTTGCTGCTTAGGGTTTGCGTGTTTTAATTCTCAAGAAACCAGCAACATCTCCTCAACTTCAGGTAGAGACCAATGCCGGTAAATCTACTTTATGAGAGGACCTCCCCTACTTTCTCCGTGGCCTGCCACATCCCACAGTGCACAGAGCGTGGAAGAATGCCCAGGATCAGGACCAGTCCAGCTGACCTTTCCTGGAGACCTGGTGATGATTCACAGACTGGCAATGAAGCACAACAATGAATTCTCTTTGAGAGATTTGCAGGTATATGGGAGGTGAGTCTTATCTTACTTAGAATTCAACATTCTGTTACAGAAGCAAAATCAACTGAGTTTGTTTTTAATTTCCCCCTTTCCAAACAAAAAAGGCCATTTGATTTCAATTTCCTTTCAATCATGACTCTCTGAGGAAAGGGGTAGGCTTCACCATTGCGTGAAAGATGCATTGTGTGAAAGATGTAGTGTGGGGACATGCCAAAGTCCCTGGCAAATGAAAAAACACATGCTTATTCCTTGCCATGAAAGGTTAGGAGGTTACGCTAGGAGGACCCTGGAATTTCTTCAGTCAGAGCCCCTATAGTGGATCTCAGGAAACAGTAGAGGAAGATTTGTGTTCTCTGAACTCTGAACAATGCCACCAAGGAAGCAGTGTAAAGGATTTTATTCTAGACGCTATCTTTAAACACCATGGCAACCTGCTATCAAAGGAACATGAGCCAAATGTGAACATTGGCACGGAAGTGCTGAGGAAGAAGAATTTATTAGGCAGTTCCCACAGTAAACACAAAGACATGGCTCCTACCTGTACTGCAGGCTTTAATATAAAAACCCCTACATCTACTTCATGAATCCACAAAATTTTTCCTCCAAAAGCAACATTGAATTTCTGTCCTTAGAGATGGGAAACACTACAAACTCAAACTGATGGGAGCAATTGCCAGGGAAAGTGCATCTGGAATAGTTTTCAAACATCGATTGTGAATAAATAGCTTTGAACTCCTGTGGATGCTGCCAGAAAGATGACGTCAGCATTGCCCTGGACCATAAACCTTTACCTTCTGTGGTGCATTGTAGCCTATAGAGCACATAGGTCCTCACTGGCTCCCTGACATCTTTCTGGCCCTGTCTTCTAGCACTGGCAATACATCAGCAGAGCTATGTAGGAAAGTGCAAGAGGAACCGTGAAGACGTGATCCTGAGCAAAAGATAGCACAAGAACCCTGGCGTTCTTTAACAGCAGAGGTGCTTTAACAAAGCACACTTTAAATTTGATACAGCTGCCAGATTTATCTTTACATTTTGTGCTGCTCTTTGCAGCTGCTGTTTTGTATCTGTTCTTGGTTCCAGGCAAACTCATGAGTTAGGGGGATCTCTAGGATTCTTGTTAAAATGCTCAATTCCTATCCAGAAAGGCAAAGAGGATGGACATCAGAAGAAGGAGAAAAGATGGAACAAGTCAGGAGCCTGACACAGAGGACCTCTGAAAAGCTCTGTCCTGCAGACTATCAATGCAGATGCTGAGACTTATGGACAACCTTTGGGCAGAGTGCATGGAATCTTATGAAAGAAGTGGGAAATAATAAGATCTGGAGAAGACAGGAACTCCACAAGGAGAGCAACAGAACCAAAAAAACTGCACACAGGGGTCTTTCCTGAGACTGACACTCCAACCAAGGACCATGCATGGAGATGACCTAAGACTCCTGCACAGATGTAGCCCATTGCAGTTCAGTATCCAAGTGGGTTCCATTGTAATAGGAACAGGGACTGTCTCTGACATGAACTGATTGGCCTGCTCTTTAATTACCTCCCCCTGAGGGGAAGCAGCATTACCAGGCCACAGAAGAAGACAATGCAGCCATTCCTGATGAGACCTAATTGACTAGCATCAGAAGGAAGGAAAAGACCTCCCCTATCAGTGGACTTGGGGAGGGGCATGCATGCAGAGGGTGGAGGAAGGGAGGGATTGGACGGGAGGAGGAGGGAACCACAGGGGGTATACAAAGTGAATAAAGTGTAATTAATTGAGAATAATTAATTAATTAATTAATTAAAAATAAGCACAAGAAATTGGGATGAAGTATTCAAAGCATAAAACACCCAGGAAGCCATTGTAATGACAGGTAGAATGAGGAAGGCATGCTCCAGGGATAGTTTTGATGTAGGATGCTAGGAGACAGGTGGGGTATAGAAAGCAGAAAGGAGCATAGTGTAGTCTAAAGCTTAGGGTGAGGAGGGTCTCACTGAAGGAGATGTGTGTTACGATCACACATTTGAGGTTTAATAAACCGAGTCAGTATGCCAAGGGAAGTAAGAGCCAGGCTTCTCACTATTGTAAATATGGAAAGAGAGAAAGCATGAATGGGTTCTGGGGTGTTGGGATGAACTAAGAGGTATTGATGTGAACTCATTCATCTTATGTGAACAAATAAATATATATAGATGGATAGAAGTAGAGAGATGGTAGAGATGGATAGATATATAGATATAAATTATAGATATAGGTGACATATAGATAGATATAGATGCTTATTCATATCAAACATGCTTTAGTTCTGTCCCCTGAGATGGCACTAGAAAGCCAACACCTAAAGCTCTAAGCACCAATGAGAAGCAAAGTTTAGTCTCTAAAAACCATTTTCACCATAAGGTCTGGGGAATTCGGAACAAAAACTGAGGTGGACTAAATGACAATGCCAGCCTGGGACACTTTGTTATTGAAACAACTAGCTGGTCTACAGGAGGGCATGTTACTTTCCTGGTGGTGAATGCTGTGCCTGTATGAAAGAATGCCCATATTTATGAGAAACGTGGAGTAAATTAGACAACAGCCATCACACTCACGGTGTCCTCTCTAATGGCTTAGGTGCAAAAGAATTTTCATGCCATAGTCTTCTGTGAGCTTTATTTCAAAATGATATAAAATACTTAGAACTGTAAAAATGCAGAGCATGCCAATCCAGCTTCAAAGCCATTCCTTTTTATTCCCTATTTTTATGAATGGTCTAAGGCCAGAAGGCAGGTGGTGCATGTGCAGAAAATGGAGAAAATTTAAAACGAGCTGTGTATGCATTTGAATGGGTATCAAATCATGCCACATCTAGGAGTAACCAAATTTATAATGAGACAGGCTGTGTCTACCAAACCACAGAAGACATTGTTGCTAGTTTTCAGAAGTTTTTATTTTCATTTTGCTCCAGCCAGCTAAACAGCTTTAGAAGCTTCCATTAAAAAAAAAAAAAAAAAAGCAAAAAGTCAATCATCCGTAGTGGGTAGTGGCAACCTGAGGAAGAAAAGCACGTGTGTGTATAAAGAAGATCCGGTGTTTGAACAGGAACAGGACAGGAGATGTTACAAAGACAGGTCATCAAAGGTTGGGTGCAGCTGACTTGGACAAGGCTTTGTCCCCTCGATGGTCCCATGAAGAGTCAGGACTCTGAATTCATGTGCCGCTAGCTGTAGAGCCTGGATTTGTGGGCAAGTCAGGCAACTCCTTTACAACTTAGTTGAAAATTAAACTGTTCTCTGCCGCTTTACATAGCTGCATGCCATGAGGTATCTTCCTTCTTTTCTTCCTTCGTCCTTTCTTTGTTTTTACTCTTTGTCAGTTTCATACATACATATATGTAATACGTATGTACACCAGCTTTGGAGCATCTTTGCTTCCCATTATCCTCTCTCGCTATCCCTGCTACTGCTGAAACCCTTCATCTTTCCAATATCTCCCTCCTACTTCGATTTCTTTTTGACCCATCGAATTTAAGTAGGGTTGCTTGCATGCGCATGAGTGGCAGCTGATTGCTGAAACACAAAGGGTTTGGCTTCACACCCCTATCTCCCATGCTTAGGGAAATTGAATTTGGTCTATTGTGCAGGTCTCCTGCAAGTAACCACAGCTGCATGGAGTTCATGAGTGCTACAGCTAGGACATGCCCTGAAGACAGCATTTCACAACAGTTCTTTCCAGCCCTGGCCTCTTTCTAGGCCATCTTCTTCAATAGTCCCTGAGCCATATGGGAAAAGAAATACAGATGTCCTGTTTAAGGCCAAGCATTTCAGTAACTGATCCGTCCCGACCAGTTGTAAGCCTCTGTCTTAACTGCCAGTCACCCTCTGCACGAGACGGTTCTCTATAGTGGCTGAGAGCAGCATTCATCTATGGGTACAAAGATAAGTACTTGAAATAATTTTAATACCATATCTTAAAAATCTACCAGCAGTGACAACAGAAAAAAGAAAAGAAAAGCAGAAAACATTCTTTTAATTAACTAACTTTCCATAAATTAGAATGTGTGCCCCAAAAAGACAAACTTCACCTTGTATGAATTAGCTTATGTTGTGTTCTTAAAATGCATATGGCAAAATGAGATTTTTTTTTTAGTATGAAATAAAAGGGAAAAATGGCATTTCTGGTATTGAATCAAATTATGGAATAAAATATAAAGTATGGCAGTACATAGTTTGAAAGCTCATCCAGTAATATTGTGTGTTTCCATTTTACTTCCAACCCACAGTGAATTAAAACTGATTTTGTAGTGTATGCTTTATACTCTTGAGTATTTCTTAAACTGAGACAGTTGTAATCATACCCCAGCTATGACTATGTTTTTATTTGCACTAAGTCCTGCAACCTTTAGTATTTTATCCTCACTCTCAACAATAATAGTGAATCTGCACCTGACATCTAATTAGTGTTGAATTTGGCCCTCTTAAGTATTTTTTACAGACTCTCACCATGATGAGATTCTTCCAAATAAATACCCTTCTTTGCCATGATGGATAATTTAATAACTAATATAAGAAAGACGTGTTCCTTAGTTCAAATTCTATGGAATCTATTCTGTTTTACAAAACTCTTTATCTGACAGTGTAATCAACAGAAATTATTCAGTGAAATTGCAAACTCAAAAAACAGCATGCAAGACTTTATCCCAATAAATTTAAAAAGCGCATTCTCATACATATTCATATGCATATGGAGAGTCATATGCACAGAACTTCATACGGCAAATTTGAGGGAAAGATTATATGTGTGTGCTGGGAGGTGAATGGTTATTTTTGAATTCTCTACAGTCAGCACAGGAAGAAATAACAAAGAGCAAAGTCAATGAAATTGAAACCCAAACACAATATAAAAGTCAATGAAAACATTGGAGAAAAGTAATGAACCTAAAAGAAAATCAATGAAACCTAAGAACTGAAATATTTGTTGTAAAAAAAAAATTCAGTGAAATTCTAAGCCTCATTAGACTAATGAGGGGAAGGAGGAAGAAAAGACTTCAGGGAGAAAAGAAGGGAAAAAAAATTAAAACTACCAAATATCATGAAGGAAAAAAAATAGACAATATTGCTATTGCTGTCATAGAAAGTACATAGTAAACATTGCAAACAGATTCCGGCTAAGAAATTTGACATTTGCAGGCAGCTCTGAACTAAAGAGTCTCCATCTTGATACACCTGCCAGTAGGGAAAGGTAAGCCTCGCTTGTGTGTAGAAGGTGTCCTGTGAGCTGCACATACAATGTTAATAGCATCTGTGGCCTCTAACCACGAGATGCCAGTAGTAGTTTCTCAGTTTGTGACCCGAATGTCTCCTGATGTTAGGAACTGCTCCCTCAGAAGAAAATTATCCCTTGAAGAGAACTAATGCCCTACATTAACGGAAGGGATTGTTTAAATTAAGACTAACTAAATTGTTTGCTTAAAACCTCACCAGGAAATTCTATCAAACTCTTAGGAAACAAGTCATCTGAGTCATGCAATAGTTCTTTCTATTATCAGTGACAGGGAGAACACTTGCCACCTCAGCCTTTAACACTGTCCTTGTATTGATTCCTAAACCACGTAACACTGGGAAACACTGGCCAATAGCTTCTCTATAAAGGCAGGCAAGATACCTTTAACAGTACAGTGTTTCCAATACGCATGGTTCAATAGATGGAAAACCAGCTAATCATCAAATGGACTTTATCCCAAGAACTCAAGCCTGGTTTGCCAATAGAAAATCAGGCACTACCCATCTACCATATTAATAATACACACTAAGAAGAATGATAGCCCCTGAGTAGAAAAACCAAGACTAAAAAAATACAGAAAATGTGTGACAAACTCCAACATCTTTCATGAAAAAAAAAAATCCCCAGAAAATTAGAAATAGAAGGGAACTTCCTTTCTGTGGCAAAGGCAAAACAGAAAAAAAAAAAAAAAAAAACATCAACCTACAGCTAGCTACCATTCTGTACAGTCATAGGTAAGAGCGAATGTTTCACCTCTCAGGACCAAGCTTAACCCAAGAGGCAAAGGTCACGCGACTGTATGTGACTGTTCGTATGTGTTTACGTGTGTCATGCGCGTGCGTGTGAGAGTGTGTGTGCATGGGCAAGGGAGAAGTTGACTGTGAGCATCTTCTTCAGTTGCTTTCCATTTTATCTTTCGAGACGTGGTTTCTCACTAAACCTAGAGCCACTGAACTCCAAGGGTCCTCTTGTCTCCTCCACCCCTTCTAGTTCTGGGATTGTAAGTGTGCACTGTCATGCCTGACTTTTCACATGGGTCCTCTTGCTTGTATAGCAGGCATTTTGCTATTAAACTACCTTCCTATCTCCCATCGTGAACACTTAAAAAAAACTTATTTTATTTTATGTATATGAGTGTTTTGCCTACATGTATATCTGGGTCTCATCTGCATGCATGCTACTTCTGGAAGCCAGAAGAGGGTACCAGATCCCCTGGGACTGTGAGCCATGGTTGTGAGCCATACCAGTGCTGTGAACCAAACCCAGGTCCTTTCGAAGAAGTATTAGTGCATCAGCAGCTGAGCTATCCCTCCATCCCCATGAACACTCTTAAGAAGATGTAAAGGTTCGTTTTTACTCCTGATCAACTAATTCTGCTTTCAGAAAATTTTGATGAATTATTAGAAAAACTACTAGACATCATCAGTGAATTCATGAAGCTCGTAGCATAGGAGGTCATAAAAAAATCAATTATTTTTAAATTTGTGAGTAAGAAGCACTTCAAAAATTACATTTAAATAACATCACTTACAAAACTTGAAATATTTAATTATTTATTAACAAATTACATAAAATTACAAACTAGTGCTATGATAACTTAAAGAGAAATACAAGTGTGGCATCATGTTTAGGGATAAACAACCTTCCAAAGTATGTACATAGATTCAATGCAGTCACAATTTTAATCTCAGCTTGTGGGGACCAGTGAGATTGCTCAGCAGTTGAAGACATTTGCTATTAAGCCCAACAGTTGAATTTGATCCCCAGACACTTATGGTAGAAGGAGAGAACTGACTCCCGTAAGTTGTCCTCTATCTTATACACACACACACACACACACACACACACACACACGCACACGCATGAAACAAACAAAATAAAACAAAATTTAAAACTCATCTGAATATTGTTGTAGAAACCAGCAAGCTGCTTCCACATGTGTATGGCCATATGAATGATCCAAATAGACAAAAGCAGTTTTGGAAATTACAAAAACAAAATGCAGGACTTGACTGATTTCTAGGGTTTATCATGAATCTACAGTGGTTAAACAGGTTTTGTCTTTTTGGTACAGGGTTAAACAATAGTAGAGTAAACAAAAGACTCTAAAATTGTATTATAAAATGTGGCAACTTCTAGCTTTCCTTGACTATTAAAAATATAAATTTAAAGTAACTACATCTGAATAAAATTAAAAATTTTGCCTTTTGATGGACTTCAAATGTTTATATGTTAAGTGGCCAGTGACATCATGCATTTCTTCATCACTGCAGAAAGTTCCAGTGGACATCAATAATCGGGAAAGAGATTGATTTATTGTTTTATTGACACATACATGTATATTTATAGGGCAAAGTTTGGCGATTTGATATAGGAATACAACATATGATTATATATCAAATTTTAATCTCCTCAAATCATATTTCTACATGTTAGGAACCTTCACACTCTTCTCGTTATTTTAGTGTTCATCTTAGAGGGTTGCAAAGTATATCATTTATTAGGTGAAAGGTTACAGAACAGCCTGGTGTGATGCCTTAATTGCTGTGAATTGAGGCAATAAAGCGATTTTCAGAACAGCTTTGGCTGCAGTGTGTGACCTTGTCTCAAAAACTAAACCAAACTAAAACAAATAAAATGAGAGGCAGAACAAATTCTTATTGTGTAGCCCCTTTGTGTCGTTTTCTCCCTACCTTTCCCAGGCTCTCCACACTACCTTTCCACACTACTCTCTCTTCTTACACATCGGGGTGGGGGAGAGACCACAAATAAGTAAAAGCAATGTACATACATAGTATACATAGTATGTTTTTTTATACCTAGCTAAAATTGAATTTTAACAAAGATGCTAAGCCAAATTAGAAAGAAAGAATTCTTTGTGACAGATTGCGTTAGAATAATTGGAGATTTTCATGTACATATATAATGAATCTTTGTTGGTTCCTCACACCCTACAGACTACAAACAAATCACAGACATATATGTAAAATTCAAAATTATAAAATTTCTACAATAAAAGGTCTTCATGGTCTTGGTCATGGTCTCAGGTCCCCGAACAAGTTGCAAACTCTGTGATATATTAAAAACAAAGATGAAATTTTAAACATTGAAATATACCCTCTTCAAAGTTATTATGAAGAAAGTAACAGCCAGGTCTAGATGACACAGCCTACAATTTCAACACTTGGAAAGCAGAGGCAGCAGGTTGTAGGTTAGAAGTTATTCTGGGCTAGTAAGTGAGATACTGTCTCAGGAAAGGGGGAGGAAGAGCAAAGGAGAGGTTAAAGAGAAGGGAAGAAAAGAAAACAGAAGAGGATAGGAAGGGAAAAAAGGAGGGGAGTGGATGAAAGAAAGGCAAACTATCGACTGAAAAAAATGATTGTAAATAGATCTAAAAATTATTTCAAGGGAATTCTAGTATGCAACAAGAAGATATTGGAAAGGTAAGGGAATTGAAAAAATAGTTTAACCAAAGAACATATGTGGCTGACCATAAGCACAATAAGAGAGAGAGCTATGACGGTCAAGGAACTCATCTCCCAAGAGTGACATTTGAGTCGAGAATTACATAATGTGAACAAGATGATGACCCTCTAATTTAAGCATGTATAATCCTTCCTTGAAGAGTCATAAAAGCCCTGAAATAGAAATGAGTATTGGAGGTTTTAGGCTGGAGAAATGATAGCCTTGATGTGTTTTTGTTAAGAATGGAAAATTATATACTCCCCAGGAGTCTATGAGAACAGACTCTAAGTAGACTAAGAGTAGGTTTGGAAAATTGAGTTTGGGACTCCAGCGTTCTCCTAGTAAGCATCCTGGATTCCATCCCCAGCTGCACATAAAGCCTAATCTGGTGACACAAGGCTGCTATCCCAGCATTAGGAAGGTGAAGGCAGGGCGATCAGAAGCCTGCCTTGAGGCCACCCTCAGCTTTGTAGCATGGCTAGTCTGGATTACAAAAGACTCAGACTCAAAATACATTAATTAAACAGGAGAGGAAAACTGAGGTTAGGACTGCGATAATTGTGGAGCAACTGAGGCTGACCCTTTTCTAGTGATTAGGTGACACAAAGGCAAAGGAAAGGGTGAGTGGTGGTTTATTCTGTGATTTTTATCTTGAAGAACCAGATGGAAGTGTCACTGTTTACTAAGAGGATCTAGATGTCTTGCTTTTTTTTTTTTTTTGTCAGCTTTAAGGTATGTATTTGAGATCCATAGGAAAATTATTTTGGAGTTTAATTGGAAAATATGGTCAACAGGTGAATTTTGACATTATCTACTTACAGGCAAGCCTCAAGGCTGCAGTGTGGACAGGGAAGAGGAGAAGCCTGGACTAGTCATATCCCAAAGGACAGTGACAGAAACCAAGGGAGGAGGAAATACAAAGGCTACAATGCTCAAGAACTTTCCAGTAAAATTATTTCAAGATAATAGAAGACATATTTGCATTAAATGCCATTGAGTAGTAAAAAAAAAAAAATGTGACATTTGGAAAAATATAAATGATGTTGCTAAGTCTTAATAATATCTTCCCAACATTCTAAAGCTGTTCCACAGACTTGTGGGAGACTGGTTCTAAAGGAGTGAGATTAAAAGACAGTAAGACATAGAAAAGTAGACTGTGTGATTAGTTGTGGCTGAAGAGATGGCTCAGGGGTAACATGATCACCATGCAAGCCTGAACACCTGTGTTCGGGTTCCCAGCAGCCATGTAAAAGCAAGGTTCCTGTCTGTAACCCAGGGCTGAGTGGATGCTGATATAGGCAATCCATGGGAGCTTGCTGGCCAGCCGGTCTTGCCAGAGTGGAGAGCTCCATGGGCATTATGGCTTGAAGAAGCAGTTGTTTACATGGCTATTAATGTTTGAATGCCACTATAAAGGAGAGAGTAAAAAGAGAGAAAAAAAAAAACAATGAATCAATAGAGAATTTTCTGAAACTGCAAGAGGAAAGGAAGGGATGGAATTACAGTACAAGATAAAGGGCCAACCCGTCCTACTGCCAAACAAAGAGGTACTATACATACAAGCAAGATGTATGTGCGGTACAGCGGGGGAGAAGGCAGAAACGTAGAGCCAGGTAGGCTGTCGCTTTGTCAGGGGGGGACAAGGCTATCGCCCCATGACTGCACCTATTGTTTTTAATGAACTATCAGCCATCAGTTGACGATGGCTGTGAACGGATATAGGACACTGGAAGGCAAGTCGGGAGAACGAGATGGTGAGGAAGTAAAGTTATGGGAGAGCAGAATGGAATATCAATACCCATTTACGGGTCCCAGCAAGAACGATAAAAGTTTATGTGACTGTCTCCAGCAAGCTCCAAGGTCTGAGGCACAAGCGTGCAGTTGCTGGGCTCATCTAAGTTTGGCGTTTGGCCAAGCAAATACAATTATGAGAAGAGGGGACAGAAGGAATTTACAAGGCAAGTGTCATTATGCTGGACTGGGAAGTATACGCTGATTCAGCACCGGCTTGTAACTCTTCATGACATCTTTTATGTTCAAACACTCAACTTCAGTGACTCACCCGTCCTGGTCGGTGGGTGTGAGACAGAAGGATCCCCCTAGCTGCACGGATTTCGGTGCTGAAACAAAGGGGGATGGTAGTATAGAATCCAACTCACTTCCTGCTCCTCCAATGAGCTGGATAAACAACAGACTGTTTAGTAATGGGCTGCGGGGGAGGGGCGCCACCCTGAGGGAACCTCAACAGACCTAGTGTAAAGGGGATTTACTGTGGGAAAGAGGGAGGGGGCTTGGGAAGGAATAGAGTGAGTGAGCCATGAGGTCAGAGAGGGCGTAGACAGAGAAGGAGAGAAAGGGGCGCCATGACAGAGAGACAGAGAGAAAGAGAGAGAGTGGGAACAGAGGGAGAACAGAGAGATGGGGAGTCCAGAGAGCTGGGAAGCAGCCGGAGCCCTTTCATCCCTGCACACACCAGGTGGCAGCAGGTGATGACATAGGATGTTGCTAGGACCCTGAAGGCAGGCTAGCGGGATCACCTGTGGACTGACACAAACAATCAAACCCCTCCCCATTTCCAGCTGAAGCCTCCTCGGGGATCCTCTAACCTCATCCTGAATTACCATGATCTTGAAAGACTTTAAACTCAGGTCACACTTAAATTCATACCATATATGGGTAATTACCTTTCTTCTTTCCAAATTCATATGACTTTATTTATAATAAACTACATGTAGCAAGAACAGTTATGAAATGTGTAAAAGTTACATTCGAGGGCTCGATAGGTGGCTCAGAAGTTAAGAGCACTGGCTATTCTTCCAAAGGTCTTGAGTTCAATTCCCAGCAACCACATGGTGGCTCACAACCATCTATAATGAAATCTGGTGCTCTCTTCTGTCATGCAGGCAGAATACTATATAAATAATAAATAAATATATTTTTTTAAAAAATTACATTCAAAATGTTTAGCTCATTTGTATTTGGCAACTTAGAAGAAAATATTATCTATCCTATCTAGGTGAGTTGAAAGTTTTGTACCTAACTCATTCTGTATTATATCTTATATTTACCAACTTAAAAAAAAAAAAACTCTTTTTAGACCTTAAAACATTTTTCTTAAATCCTAAACAACCTAAGCCTACCTGTGAAACTGTAGCTATTTATCTTCAAGCCCATCAGAGACTTGAGAAGAAATAAAATCATTTCTTAACTGGAAGTGCAAGCAGGCAGTTTCCAAATCTAAGGGATGACAGAGATCATTTACTGTCTGGTCAGTCACCCACATACCTTACCAGAATGGAAGGCTCTAGGTCCCTAACCTAGTGATTCAACAAATATTTGTATGCCCATGCCTTGGTACCTTGAAGTAAATCCTCAGTAAATACTTGGTTTTAGCTATGGTTCCTAGAAGCGAGCTTTCTTTCTGTGAACACAACTGACAACATCTAGAGTGAAAGCACCACTGCTACTCTATGGACGTCGTGTCAGAGCCAAGGCATGGTACTCTTGTGACTGGTCTTATTAAGATTTTTTTCCTGCCAGACTCTAGGTGAGAGTTCCTAGTAGCAGTGGCTATAATTCTATGTATGCAAATAATCACAATGCCAATTTATAAGTATAAAATGTCACATCAGCTGTAAACAGGAATGTGGATGGTGAATTTGAATGTATTGTTGCAACAAGAAGCACATTAATTAAGTCTGTTCCAAAGCTAAGAATGCATTAAATTAGTCAAGAAAGCTAAGGAAAGAACAACATTGATTCTGTCGGCTTGACAGTAGGTCTTTCCAGAAAATAGTTATAATGTGAAAACAATATTTATAATTTGGAGAAGCTAGTGTGAGCTAGAAAACTTAGATTCCTAAGACAGAAAAGAACTTTGAAATAGTTTTAAATGGTATGCAATTCTTACAGGGTACAAGCGGCCCACGATTGCCATGAAGATGACCCAGTTCACTTTTTTGAAAGATATGGAATCCAGTACCTTCTTCTAGTGTGCAAATGTACATGCAGACAAAATACCCATATACATAAATAAATAAATCTTTTTTTTTTTAAAAGTAGTTGGGTCCAGAGATTTTGGTGTCATAGATTTGGCAACCTAGAGAGCTGACTTCATTTTTTGACACTAAAAATTTTCAGTGCCAAGAGTTTGGGACTTCAGTATTAGAATACCTCTCTCCATCCGACCGGACAGAAGAGAATGACAATTTGCTCTAGTAGTTTTGTGCTGTGGTAAAGCATGCATAGCACAGCATTAATAGTGTCTGCATACAGTTCTGTGGCTCTAAAGGCCCCCATATGCTTAGTTATATATTTGCGGTTTACAGAGTATCATGGAATAGATTGTTACATTTGGGGCTCACCACCACTTGTGAGAAAGAGGAATTAGGTATTAAGCCTTTTAAATTCTAGAAAATGACAGGACTGGCATTTAAATACTTATCTCCCATCATCCTATGAAGTGGCATTTTTCTCCATACTTTCACTGAATCCAGACATATCTGATAGCCCCAAACTTTCTCCTAAATCACCCCGGTACCCCAGATTCATCTCACAAGTGGCTGTCCTGTTGATGCCTCAGACTACAGAAATACTCAAGGTTGTAACAAGTATTAGAGGCACAATACTGAAGAGCCGGTACCGTATCTGTGCCCCAAAGATAACAACACATGCTGATGATACCTCTCTCTCCTGGAGGACTGTGCTCTCCCCGCAGAGGTCAAGCCATAAGAGAAAGACTTACGTTTTCTGGCGGGCTAGCCTGTCTTCCCTCATGTGTAGAGCCTCTTCTCTCTGTTTTACACTCTCCTTCTTGCCTCTCTTCTATAGCCTCGGTTCAGAGGCTAGATCTCTAACCAAGCTGACCTCCCCGAGGTTGTCCTTTGGCTACCCTTCCCCTCATTGGTCATCTCCTTTCATGACTCTTCAGCTTTTCTTTTGCACACAGAGCCCTGGGGGCCCTGAGCTTAAAGCGGGTCATAAATTGGTTCTCTGTGTCCTTGAGCAGGGTGACAGAATGTGCTCTTATGTATCAGCTGGTTTGTGAAGCTTTCTCCTCTAATGGTGGCTGAAGTGTTTCAGTCCTTTCAAATACGGTCCAGGATGTCCTCAACTCTTGGTGGTAGGGAGAAATGAGAGCCAAAGTTTCTTTGGAAGTTGCAGCAGCACGTCCATTTATTCAGCTGGACTCTCTCAGTTGTACCCCTTAAAATAACTGCAAGATTTTCCTTCCATTCCCTGTCTGAGGCAAGCATTTTTATTTCATTTTATTTATTTTTGTCCTTGGAGTTACCAAAAGTCCAATTCTCTCCTTCTCCTTCTTTGTGTTCCAGCAGAAATGCCAGTGGGTCAGACCTATGCAGACTTGTGCCAACAGCTGCTGAGTGCTCTTGCTTTAGCCTCTGACAGAGAGGTCATGTCGTCAAACATTTTGGGGCACACAGCAGAGCTGATTCAGGGGCTAGACTTGGTCTCTCAGAAGCTGCCATCTGGATGTGCTTCAACACAGAGCAAAATGTCAAGCTCAAGAGGTCAGCAGCAAGGATAGATTCCAGGTGAATCCCAGGGGGCAGCGTTGCTTATTAACTCATACTCTGTAGACCACGGCAATGATGCACCCTCAGAAACAGCCCACCAGCCATGAATAGTGTAAGTCGAGCAAATGCTGACATTGTTCTGCAAAACCTAGCAATGCCTGATATGTATAGACAGGTTCTTAGTGTGAGAGGCTAAGGCAAGGTCAGGGTTAATGGATTCAAAGACAATAAGAGAATGCACATCTGCCTGACACACCTACCAAGTGCTACAAGTGTGCTTTTTCCCATGCTGGAAAGCCCCCTCTGCTCTGTTTATTTTCCTTTTTTTTTTTAATAAAAGAACAAAGTAAAATGAATTTATGGCCAAAGACTAAGTTCCAAATAAGAACAGTCAAAGGAAGATGTTACTGAATGGATGGAGATTTTAAAATAGGAAAGCCTTCTTTACCTCAAGCCATGTATAATTTAGAATTATTTACATTTTGGCTCAAATCAATGCATTAATAAATGAGCCATCACTTTTTTGAAAGAAAAAAAAAAGTTGCTTCTTTTGAGCCTAATTGGCGAGATGTGTTGGCTGTCATACAGAAGCTAGAGTTACCTCAACTGACCTGGAGAGGTTGTCTGCTGAGTAGATGCAATCTGACCTGTGCTAAGTCTTTGCTCTACAGTGTTGCAGGATATTATGCTTACTCCGTGTGAGTGAGGAAAGCTAAGCAGGCAAATCCAGTGACTATCCAAGATTCTGGTTTCCAGCACAGGCAGGTCTCAGCCTGAGCCTCCCTCCTCCCCACCTGTGCCTGGCAGTGTTCACTGAAAGCTCTACAAAAGTGGAGGTGGCTCATTTTACCCTCAGACCTTTCCTTCTGGGCCCCTGGCTGCGTCATGGGAGCATACCGGCAACGTATCCAGACTTTCAGTTCTGCACTCCCCACTCAACTTGCTGCTTGGAAAGGAGGGTCAGAACACGGCAACTCGTGATTTTTGCATAGCTCAACTGAGTTACTAGATTAAGCTTAGGCAGCAGGAAAGGGAAAATGAACAAAAGGCTGTGCCATTTAACATATTCCATAGTATACCTCCAGCAGCTAATCGTCAGTTCCTTATTGGGTACTCCACTCAAGGAGCTCGGTTTGTCTTGGCACAGAGGGTTGGATCCAGCCTAACTCTTCTACACAGGTGCTTCACAGGTGCGTCCATCTACCAACCTCCCCAACCATCCCACTACTATACACAGAGTTGCTTTCATTCAGAACTATGTTCCTTGCCAACACTTCGTTTCTCACCCCTGCTGGTGAGCCAGGAGCCTGCCAGGGGTGTACACAGGAGGACAGCAGTGGCATGTTGCCTTCTTTGAATTCTCCAGGGAGGCAATTATTTATTAGCAGACATCATCTTAGTCATTTGTTGAGATGTCTTTCCTCTCTGCTCTATGAAATAGAAACAATGATAATTACATTTTATTTCCTAGCATTTTATCTTTTCTGAGCCACACAATTACTGAAAGGGCGTGATGGAGTACAGATGGAGAAAACATTTCAGTTGTTTCAAAATGATAAGGGGTTGCTGAAGTGATGAGATGAATAAAACGCTCTTTCGGGGGAAGAAAACATTGCCAAAACAATACCCACACATGCTCAGGTACACGCTTGCACACATATCACGCACACAAACAATACACATATACACACACATCGCACACATCACACATACACAAGTGAAAGACAAATATCACATGCATAACACAGATCCATCACACACACACACAAACAACATACACAAATTATCCACAGTTATCAAGCACAACATACCCACAAATCACACACATAATACAGTTACATCGTGTACACAAATAATACATGCAAATTGCACACAGATATCCAGCACATCACATACACACACACAGCATACACACCACTCCTACCACACATACAAAGAGCACTCACATCACACATACAAACACTACATATACATTACACACACAAATCACGCACATTCATATCACAAACAACACACACACCACATACACATCTCTCTCACACACACGGAGGAAACAGATAGAGAGGAAGTGTTTATGTGTATGAGCAGAACAAGGGCATGAGAAGGAAGGAGGCCTGCAAGATGCTTCAGTGGATAAGAGTCATTTCTGCCAAATCCGAAGACCTGAGGTCAATCTTGAGATCCAAGTCATGAAAGAAGAGAAATGATTCTCCTAAGGTGTCCTCTGACCTCCACACTTTCTCTATGAATCACACAGGCCCCCACATATACATGTTCTTAAATAGTAAGCATTAATATTAGTATTGAAAAAGGAAGAAGTTTAGAGTAAAAGTCACAACTCCAAGATAAAAACCACAGAGGCACAATCGAGAGCAAAGCTTGTGATTGCTGCTCTCCTCAGTTCAGTCTGTAGCCTGCTATTTGCCCTTTGCTCAGGCCCAGTGATGGCTGTGCATCTCATTCCGACTGTCCTTCCACTCAGCCCTCACCCCCTCAAGCTTCACAGGAACTCCCAAGGCATGCCTCGCTCTTAACCACTCAGCCAACTCCTTAGTCAGCACTAGGAGCCGTTGATGTGTTTTATTAATGTGTTTGCACACAAATAGGAGTCTTGCTCACGTATTTTGTCATCCACAGATACCATCAAATCCATTTGGTACAACGCTGACATCATCACAGAAAGCAACCATTGGTATTTTCTCTCGGTAGGAAAGCTGGAAAAGGAAAGAAGCCAGTTCAGTGCAGTGTGATAATTAACCTGAAGAGGTGT
This sequence comes from Psammomys obesus, assembly GCF_907164565.1. Lineage (NCBI taxonomy): Eukaryota > Metazoa > Chordata > Mammalia > Rodentia > Muridae > Psammomys > Psammomys obesus. The sequence goes on from NW_026585587.1 coordinate 2,136,079, forward strand.
GACCAAGGTCCTGGAAAGATCTAATTAGCAAGGATGTGAAAACTTTTCTTGGAAAAGGTGAGATCTGTTGTAAAATGTGCATCGTGCAGAATAAAGGAGACTCTCCATGCTGACATGAGGTGGCCACGCCTCCTGTTGGCTCTCTGACAACTCTGGATTAAGCACCTTGCCTGTCTCCCCCATACCTTCCTGACCTCACCATCAGCAAGCCATCCAGACCCTCCATATAAGTGAAGGACTGCTACCAAGGAGTCCTGGTGTCTGATGCTTTAATGTCCTGTCAGCAGCTGTACATAAAACAGCCTGGCCATAAACTTGTCTCTGTACAGTCAGCATGAATTTAAGTGATATCATTTTCTGTCTGTCCACATTTAGCAAAATGAAAACTCTGCCTGTACCTTCACTTATTTGTGGCCTGATGGCATGAAAATAATGATTCTGATGCATAAAAGTGAGACCCGATCAATAGTCTCTTGAATTTTTTCCAACAAAAAAAGCTTTTAAAAATCCTCTCCTCTTTAGCATGCTGAAAACACCAGAGAGATAACAGATATCTTTAAATTTTATAACTGAACTCCAATATAGAGTCATCCACTTAAATGTATATGTGTGCGTGTGTGTGTGTGTGTGCAGTCAAGTTTTCTAAAATCTGACCTTTCAATAAAATTCTGGTATAAATGCATAGTGAATTAAAATGCATTAATCAGCCACCACTTTTTATTTTGCTTCCCTCAATAAAACATGTATGGTCCATAGTAAAACCCAAAGTCAGCAAATGCCTATATTTCCAGGAATTCCTCATGGAGCCATCATGTGTTTATGAAATATTTGCATGTCCCCAAAGCATGTACTTTAACCTGAAAATTCCCTGTCTTGAATTGCAACTTACTATGAGACCGAGGTCCTCAGCACAGTGACTCTTCCCCCGAGAATGGTTTCTAAGAGTCAATAGTAATTTAAAGGGGGACAGAGCCACCCGATGGGGGTGTCTCAGAGAAGACACCTGCCTTTCTGCAGCTCATTGGGGTCTCTGAATCAGGGCTATAGTCTCCAAGCCAGAAAGCCTGGCTACTAACTTGGTTGAAATGCCAACTAATTGCGTGAGTTCGCTAAATCGCTCTGAGCCTTAGCTTAGGATATTTTTCGATCATATGAGCATTATAATAGAAAATACCTATGGATCTAAAATTATTGTGGCATGGGCACTTTTCCCTTGTTTTGCCAACTTTCTTGGATCCTTGCTCAGTTTTTTGTTTGCTTGTTTTTTTTAGTAGAAACAAATAGGAGAAAAGTTATAGGAAAAATTTGCCACCTTAAAATTTAACTATAGTATTGTTGTATGTGTTGATTGATGTCTTGTGCATCAACACACAGTCAAATATATTAATCTCCAGGCTCTGATCTGCTTCAGAAGCAGGCCTTTCACATATGATTGATGTCTGCTGTATCAGACACAGTGATCAGATGACAGAAAACAACCCCAAACACCAATGAGTAAGATAAATAAGGGATGAAGAGACTGTTGGGGGTAGAGAAAGTAAAGGGAAAGAATCGAGGGAGAGAGATGATTAAAAAATGGGAAAAGAATGATTTTACCTGTTTGCTCATTTGTTTAGTTTCACATTAAGGTCTTTTCAGATTTCATGGATGAAACGGCATTTACCTGGGTGGATGAAAACAGGAAGAAGATGGAATTCGGGTTTCTTCGAGGGAGAATTAAGTATTTGTTTCGGAAACAGTAAGTTTGAAGTATCTATTGAACGTCTAAATATTATACACAGGAGCCTGGAGCTCTGGACTGAAGTTGGAGACACAACTTCAGTGTGAGAGTCACTGTCCTAAAGTTGGTTTTAAAGTACTGAGATGAGACTAGAGATCCTTAGGTATCCACAGGGACTCAGGCTTGAACCTACTGGACTCAGCACTCAGAGGTCTGAGAAAGCAGTGAGTCTCAGCGTAAAAGGTGGAGAAGGTAAGCGAAAAACGTGGTAAGAAAACAAATGGAGTATAGTGAGTTGAAGCCAAGAGAAAAGACTTTTAAAAATGTGTGTTTGGCTGTATAAAATGCCTCGCAGGAGAAGAAAGATACACACAGAAAAGCATACCTTTGATTTGGCCACGTGAGAATCCATGTGCCAAACTGTGCTTTCCAAAGCCCGATTTTAGTCAAGCGGTGGGAAAAGAAACTGGAGTGATGAAAAGAGTAATACTGAAATTCTCTTTCATGACTGTAAAATTAGTAAGAAGAATTAGATATCATCAAGACTTCTAAAATTAACCTGTGTCTGCCGCTTCTCTGTGAAAATGTGATATTAGAATCTCCCTGACAACGTCATGGAGTTCTGAGAAATAAATGATAAGATGTATGTAAAACAGCAAGCTCTGGGCTGCTAATGAAAGGGGAACTCCCCTTGCAATTGTTCTAATTGAGTGGCGGGCATAAAGGTTTATTTAGTTAGTTACCCACGATAACCACTGGAAATGAATAACATCTTAGCTCCCCAGCTCCCAAACACAGCTCAGTTCAACACAGAAGTTTAGAAGTCATTCCTAATGAATAAATGCCTGGGCTGGGGTTTGAACCCATGTTCTCTGGCACAGAGACGGACAGTTCACCACTATGCCATTCTGTACCACATCTGCCGAACTGAAGTCAGCAGTGAAGAAGAACTGGAGCTGCCACTGCCCTTGTGTCCATAAAAGATACTAAAAGCCAACTTGTCCCTTTGCAGCCAGATGATTCCATTGTACCTGTCCAGATCCTTTACAGCATGCAGGAATTCCTGTGAGGGGACACTCTGCCCAGGGTATCTCCCGAGAAGGACATCAATCATCTCTTCACTCTCTTAACCTCTGAGCCATATGTCCATCTTTCATCTCTTCGTTCTCTTTTGCAATATTTTCTGGTATCCTTTGCTCACAAGATAAAAACAGCCACCCCTAAGCAGGGATTGTGTGTCTCAACTCCACTTTGCAACAACGAAACACACACACACACACACACACACACACACACACACACACACACCACCACTGCTGCCAGACCTCTGATGAGTCCCAAAAGTATGAAAAGCCACAGGAAGCTCCAAGGGTTGGCGTGGGGCGAATGCTGAGGAGGCAGAACCACATCCTGCAGCCCTTAGGAGGAGCAACCCCTGAAGGCCAGCATCCCTGAGCTGGAGGCCAGCACTCCTTCACTGCAGCCTGCAATCACGGGCAGATATTGCTTTCACAGGGCTGCCAGAGTCAGCGGTCAGTGTTACCCAGGCCCAGGGGACTCTGGGACCCATCAATGAAAGAAGTGAACAGAGTTCCTCATATCCATCAGTGTGTCGATAATCATCCTCACCAAACACCCTTGTTACTTCACCGACACCTGTCATGCGGTATCCCAAATATGGACCAGCTGAAACAAAAACCTCCAAAGCCAGCCACCTGGCCCTACTGGCACCCCTAGTGGCTGGCCCTTAGAATCCCAGAGGAAGATGGGACAGGGTCTCAGCCATATAGAGCACAGCATGAAGAGCTCAGTATAAGAAAACAAATTATTCCTAATTGTCTGAGAAAGCACCAGATTGATTTCCAAAGTGGTTGTTTAAGTTTACATTCCTACCAGCAGTGGATGAAGGTTCCCCTTTCTCCACATCCTCTCCAGCATGTGTTGTTACTTGAGTTATTCATCTTAGCCATCCTGATGGGTGTAAGGTGAAATCTCAGGGTCATTTTGATTTGCATTTCCCTGATGACTAAGGACGTTGAACATTTCTTTAGGTGTTTCTCTGCCATTTGATATTCCTCTATTGAGAATTATCTGTTTAGCTCTGTACCCCGTTTTTTATTTGGATTACTTGATTTGTTGCTGCTTCCTCAAGATCCAGCTATATCACTCCTAGGCATATATCCAAAAGATTCTCAAGTATACAACAAGGACATCTGCTCAACCATGTTTGTAGCAGCTTTATTTGTAATATCCAGAAGCTGGAAAGAGCCCAGATGCTCCTCAGTTGAGGAATGGATACAGAAATTGTGGTACATCTACACAATGGAATATTACTCAGCAATAAAAAACAAGGAAATCATGAAATTTGCAGGTAAATGGTGGGAACTAGAAAAGATCATCCTGAGTGAGGCATCCCAGAAGCAGAAAGACACACAGGGTATATACTCACTCATAAGTGGATATTAGACATATAATATAGGAAAAACATACTGAAATCTATACACCTAAAGAAACTAATCAAGAAGGAGAACTCTGGCTAAGATGCTCAATCCCCAATCAGAAAGGCAAAGAGGATGGACATCGGAAAAGAGAGAAAACAGGGAACAAGACAGGAGCCTACCACAGAGGGCCTCTGAAAGGCTCTACCCTGAAGGGTATCGAGGCAGATGCTGAGACTCATAGCTAAACTTTGGGCAGAGTGCAGGAAATCTTATGAAAGAAGTGGGAGATAGAAAGACCTGGAGAGGACAGGAGCTCCACAAGGAAAGCAACAGATCCAAAGAGTCTGGGCCCAGGGGTCTTTTCTGAAACTGATACTTCAGCCAAGGACCACTCATGGAGATGGCCTGGAACCCCTGCAAAGAGGTAGCCCATGGCAGTTCATTATCCATGTGAATAAAATGCAATCAATAAAAAATAGAACCTAAAAAAGAAAAAGAAAACAAATTAAAGAAATATTTGTTTCTAAGCAAGATTTTGGTTGATTTGGGGGTGTTGGGAGGAGTTGGGAATGAATGAACCTGTTCAAAAGGTTTTTCTTTCTTTTATTCACATGGTGATTCAACATATGTAGCTTTTAAAATATACAACCCAGTTCCCAAATGCATGACAGTGGGTCTTTTGGAGCAAGACATAATAATCTGAGGTTCTCAGGAAGCAAACTGAGGGTATTGCTGTGTTCTGATTCTTAATATTGGTGGTGGCTATGGAGTTGGTCTCTGAATAGCATTTTTGTGATTTGTGAGTTTTTCTGTATGAGTTCTATTCTTGGAAAATTTACTTAAAACACAATTTTAAGATTGTCTATCGTTTAAACTTGCGGATATTCATTGTTTATTTAACCTACATCATCTTGCCGTCCATGTAAGAGATTTATTTGCAAACCTCTATCAGAAACCTGTTATTAATTCTTTTCCATGGTGCTCAGGCTTCACCTTTCCAAATAAAGCCTTAGCCTATTTTGTTAAGGTTAATTCCTGAAAGCAGAAGTGCTGGGTCAAATGCCGATATTTCTTGTGTGCTCTGGGTTGGAACCCATCAACACACACATGCTACATACATGTACCAACGCTTAGCTACAGCTCGGCAGGAATGATCCCTTTGGGCAGGGCGGACACCTTGCTGAGCTGTCCTGCAGAAAGACCTCATTCTTGAAATACCGAAGGTCACTCACATTCCAGATGGGGTTAGATGTCTGCAGCCCATAACCTACCTGACCTTTCAGAGGTTTGGCAATGTCAATCATCGCTTTTCTCATGAAACCGTGATAGTCTTTGGCTTTTGGGGCACCTCCTTTTTGAACCCACCTCCCCCCTTCCTTTCCTTGTGCTCATTTACGCAGCCCTCCACGGTTCAATTCTGGGCTTTTTCCTTGCCTTGGGAAGGATGTGTCTTTGACTTTCCCTTCCTCTCTATCCCACTGTTCTCTCTTCAGTTTCAGCTCCCTATCTCTTCAGCACCGCCAACAGCTGGCTGGCTGCTTTCATGTCTTGACGTTATCTCAAATGTAATTAAGTATTACAAATGATGCTTAATGACCTGATGAATAGTTGAAAAAAGCAGGAGGCAAGAGTGATAATATTTACATGCTCAGAGACCACAGGACTCCTGTAGCGTGTCTTCCAAAACCCAGCACCCTCTCTCCCTTCCCTTCCTTGCTCATACCACCATCATTTTTCTTTTTATTTTGCTTTAGCTCTGATTTTTCTCCATGGATAGTTGCAGTGATCCTACTTTTCTAATCAAAGGCACTAACATTTAAAATGCACAAACTAAAGGTCTTGTTTCCCCCAAAGTAAATAGTACTATTTAACTTGATGCTCTGAATACTATCTCGCCTCACTCAAAAAAAAAAAAAAAAAAAAAAAGAAAGAAAGAAAGATCGAATGATTATTTTACACTGCTTAAAGTGTCACACTAATATTGGTTATTGAACATTTACTATAGCAGGTACTTGAGGTAAATTTAAATTGTGATGTTGTTAAGACTACTGCTTGTGATAGGTTTACATATTCTCAGATGAGAAACTGAAACACAGGCTGAGCTTCTTAGTTAGCTAGGTCCTTGTGTAGTAAGGCAGGGGCAGCTTCATTCTAGCCTGGGCTGTCTTATATGCCTGAGCCCAAGGTCTTTCTTTACTTTTGTGCTGGGATCTCCAGGGATATTGTTAACCTGAGCAGTATTAAGCTCTTTGATCCTCACTCTCTAGAGAAAGGAGCAGACAGCACACCACTCTGAAACGGAGCTATCCACAGTGCTGACTTCCTCCCACGTCACCCTCTTTGATCATCATAAAACAGATTATTGAAATTAGCAGTGCTATTGGAGCCCTGGGCGGTAGCCAGGATCCTCAGAACAGAGGCCCCAGTCTGCTCAGAGTGGGAGGTAGCACAAGCACAAGTCACGTGGGCTAGAAGCTCTAAAGGGGCTGAGGAGATGGCTTGCTGCCAAGCACAAACCTGAGTTTCGGTTAGCAGAACCTATATAGATCTGGGCCCAGTCTGTAATCCCAGCTCCTATGGTGAGCTGAGAGGCTCACACAGGGGACTCAGCAGATGCCCCCTGGCTAGCTAGCCTGGTGTACACAGAGACAAACAAGAGAGTCTCTTGAACAAAATGGAAGGTAAGGATTGTGTACTCTGACCTCCACACGTGTGCTGTAGCATGTACACGCCTGGCCTTCCATATACATCATACGCATCCACTCAAAAGGATTTTTTAAAAGAACATTTAAACATAGACATCCAATGGGGGCACTGCAAATGGCCTCTCTTTTTCAGCCCTCATCTTCTTTACCCACAAGACTACTGCAATAGGAAAAACAGAAAAAGGGCCAAATTCTTTCTTACTTATAACCTGTATGAGCTGTTCAAGGCAGTACACATATTAGGAATGACTGACTGAAATCCTGAAATCACATTTTCAATATGTAAGCTTTCGGGGACACGTGATTTATTACAGGCGTTGAAACACTCTGGGCTCCTGGCATGTTACATGTAGACATAAGACTTTTGAGCTGGCAGTTACTCTGATATTTAGGAACACAGCAAGACACAATCTTGTTACTGCAAAACTGAGAGAGCATGGCAGTTGAGCCTTCTGGCTGAGGAGTGGTCGTGGACACAATTTAAGGGAAGCATCTATGGGCCTCCCTCTCATCTTAACTGGCAAGGCTGGGAGCTGTCTCACTCTTCAGTGGACTTACTGTTGCCTTAAGGTAAAATTGAGGCATTATAGAGGTGGGGTCAACACACACACACACACACACACACACACACACACACATCCTCTGTGAGAGACAATCCCTTTGAAAGCAAATGGAAGTCTAAGCCTATCCTCACAGGAGTCAGATGTATTAGACAATGCCAGCCCTTGTTGAGGGTCATGGCTGCCTTCTCAGAGAAGGATCCAAAGTAGTAGGGAGAAGGCGAAGTAGCCATTGCTGCCACCTAGGCTGGGAAGGCAATGACTCATTCTGATAGTTCCACTCTCATAGGACAATGTCAGCCTTTTAAAATGTCTACTCTGATATGGTCTTAGGGACAAGCTCTGTCACTCCACCTTACAAAGGTTCTTCCTCAGATTCTGTGAATGGCAAACAATATATACAAAGTCAACCGTGCTTTGAATCATCAACAAATGCATTGTCATGTGTTATCAAACTCTGAGGGGGAAAAATGCTTTGTTCATTGACATAGCAAATGCTTACTGAGAACCTTGACTGTGCCAGTGTACTAGCTTTCTGTGGCTATGACAAAAAAGTCTGAGTGGAACAGTTTATTTTAATCCACAGTCTTGAGGTCTGTGCTGAAACGTTTGTGGTTCCCTGCCTCCATCACTGTGGGCCTGTGGAGTGGCAGAATGTCATGGAGGTAGGGCATGGCAGAGAAAACTGAGACTCACCTCCTAAGCTCCCACCAGCTCCCACCAGCCCAACGAATAAAGAACCCATCAGTAGATTAATCCAGTGATGACATCAGAAAGCCCCCGAGACCCAACCTCTGCACAGTGCTTGGTTAGGGAACAAAACTTCACTTCCCAGAAGCCTTTGGGGAACACTCCAGCTCCAAACTGTTACACCCTGGTGCAATGCTAGATTTTATAAACTAACACACATTGCCAGCTAACGATTTTAGCGTGGCTTCACTTCTGAGTGGACCAAAGGAGGTCCTGTGTGTATTAAGCTAAGCAATCGGCCCCATCAAGTTCACTCCTGAACTGCCAGTCTGCTTTATTTATTCACCCCAGTGTTCAGTGACTCTGCTGTAGGCCAGCTACATGGAAAGTGTCACGTAGTTCTAACGGCTTAACTCTGGGGTCCGCCAAAGACTTCCTGGAGCTTGTCTAACTCAAGCACTTGCCAGGTGAAATTTAATCTTCTAGTATTTGCTTTCCCCACTTTTCAATCAAGTATAAGAACAGCATCTAATTCATCAGGCTGTGTTTCATTCTAAATGAGAAAATTGCACAAAGTGTACACTAACTCAGCCAGGACTAGTTAGCTAGACATAAAGAATGATGGTGATGGTCATTTGGAAGGAGAACTCTGAGGTCAGACCCAGGGAACTATATTGCAGAAGGGAGTGAAGCCACAAAGTCCGTAGTTATAAAGAAGCAGAATTTGGGCTCCAGTGAATCATGTAAGCTCTGCCCCATTCATGTAATAAATATACATGGAAACTAAGCAACAGCATCTACATCCTTGTATCTATGCATGATGCCTACATTTGCCTGCTCTATCATCATCACCATCTCCATCACTGTCACCATCGTTATCTCCCTTATCACATCACCATCCCTGTCTCCATCCCTGCCTTCATCCCTGTCTCCATCACCATCACCACCAATAACTCCATCACCATCCCTGTCATCACTACTGTGTCTCTTTCTTCCTTATTATCACCATCAGCAGCAGCATCTATATCTCCCAGAACTGCTACTATTAGCATTGGCACTACGATTTCCATTCCACTGACACTCTAAACTTTCCCAGCATCCAGTGACAGCAACAGCTAGAACACTGAACATAGAAGTGCTTGTAAGATGGACTGTCACCATCTGTTTCAAAGTCTTCTAGGGCTCGCATTCAAATTCTAGCAGTCTATGCCTCATTCCAAATTTACTGAATCTTGAATGTGTAAGTATTCTCCAGAAGCCTGCTTTTAAACAGGATTCCACTTGGTTCTCTGGTAGGAAAAACAGGAAATCACTGATCTGAGAACTTGTTTCTAGTGAACAAAGATGCCTAATTAACATGCTGGGCCAACTCCTTGGGTTTCTTGTGAAGCTTCAACTGGGAAAGTGCTTGATTAGAGTACACCTAGTATCAAAGATGTCAATACAAAAAATGAGAATGAAACTGACAGAGTGCATAAACACTGCATTGCACACAAACCAAGTGTGGACGTGCTCTAGCAAACTTACTTCATCTCTCGGGCTGGAGAATCTCTCCCCCATAAACCGAGGACATACTCCCAAATTATATGTTTGCAAATGGCGGAGCTGGGGCTGGAAAACGTGTCTACTGACTCCCATTGGCTCTCTAAGCAGCTGGTCTAGGGGAAGGGAGGCAAGGAAAGCATCAAAAGACGCAGATTGCTGTGTGTACCAGGTACAATGTACAGCGAGGCTGCTGGTCCTGAGCAAAAAAGCTCAGGAGCAGAATAAGTAGACTTTGAGCATATACTGTTCCACCCTTTCATCTTCTGCTACCTCAACCCTGCATTGTTGTTTGTCCCCCACTGCCCCCAGTACCTCTTCATTCCTGTCACGATCCATGTTCCTGCCTTGGAGCCTCCAGGCTCCCTGGGCATCCAACTCGGAGTTCTCTTATGGCTTTGCATCATTCCCATTCAGTCTTTACTGGAATTTCATCTTGTCAAAAAGCTCTGTTCCAATAACCCTGCATAAAAGGAGTCAACCCCCTTCCACCCCCCATACCATGGTTTCTTTTCATCATCTGACACACCCTCTAATTATATATTAGGCTCTTTTGCAGTCTCCCTTTTCAATAAAAGGTAAATATTTTGAGAACAATGGCTGTCTATTTTATTCAAATGATGCCCGCCACATGATAGGTACTCAACAGATACACCCGGAATAAATGCATCACCCATTTTGTTGGATATTAAGCAGCAACAGCATGTGTGTGTTGGTGATTTACCCTTTTCCAAACGGCACATTTGCATTTCAGAGGAACTTTCAGGAGAATGTGTTCCGGTACAAAGAAATTATCCCAGTGGTGGATATTGTAGCCTTCTCATTGATGAACATGCTCCACTACCATACAATTGCCTTACTTACCATGAGTGTGAACCTAGCGCCTTGTCTCAATCCCAGCTCATCACATTTGTTCAATAATAGCCCATTGAACTTGACGGTGTGGTGTCCTCTGTTTTGCCAAATAGACTGCTTTTTAGGCATCCTAGTTCAATCCTCACATCCAGGGGGCTTTCTAATTGCTGCCAGCTAACCTCTTTTGCTTATAAAACTGTCACCTCTCAGCCAGGTACAAATTTAGGTCTTACTTATCTTTCAGTGATGACTTCCTGGTCCATTATTGTGAATTTACTATCTGTGATCTGCAGACAGTCTCAAAAAAAAAAAAAAAAGAGAGAGAGAGAGAAAGAAAGGAAGAAAGAAAGAAAAAAGAAAGAAAGAAAGAGGGAGGGAGGGAGGGAG
>NW_026585587.1:2147078-2179436 GCF_907164565.1 Psammomys obesus
AGAAAGAAAGAAAGAAAGAAAGAAAGAAAGAAAGAAAGAAAGAAAGAAAGAAAGAAAGAAAAGCCAGAATTTTCTTCAAGACAGAGAATAGTTGTCTGAGCTCCTGTGCAATTAAGAAGTTTGGATCCAATTATCCGTTTTACATGAGGCTTTCCTGGTAAGTCATTATTTCCCTGTGAGGAAGAGAAGACAGTTGTGGTAAGCAGTTGTGTCTCATCTTCCTGCCCAAGGATTCCATTTTTAATCAGGGCTAAATTTATCAGATCTGACTTGGATTTGCAGGAGAATGAGCAGCTGCCAAGCAAACTGTGAAGGCACAGAACGCATCAGTGTTCGGCTGAACCTGCAAGGAAATCCTTCCTAATTAAAGCCTGCAGTAGCATCACAATGAGCACACACACAGTGAGAGATGGCCTCTGATGTGGGGAACGCCATATGCTGGGGGCCTCTGCAGAGATCCTGAAAACATGTCTTCAAGCAAGTTTTCACACAAGGAAAAGTTTCCAGTTCCCGGACAAAGATGGCAGTGCCAGGGCATTAACTTATGCTTGCTGTTTTGTGTGTGTGTGTGTGTGTGTGTGTGTGTGTGTGTGTGTGTGTGTATAAGTGCATGTGCACATGCATGCACATATGTGTGGAGTCAAGAGGTCTAACCACATGTGTTATTCCTTAGAACATGAACTCCTCCTCGACTTCAGAGACACTGTCTCTAGAGCACTTGCCATGTAGGTTAGGCACCTGGCCAGTGAGCCGCTCTGAGCCACCTGTTTCTACTTTCTTGACTCTGAGATTTCAAGCATGCTCTGGCATACCCAGCTTTCTTATGTGGCTTCTGAGAATCAGCCCTGGACCTCAGTCCCCTGGGCCCAACGGGAATCTACTAAACCCTTTTATACACGTATTTATTTTATTTGATTTCATTGGTGCTCATGGGGAGCGGATATGGTTACATGCTCACATGTGCGGAGGTCAGAAGAAAACTTGAAAGAGTTCTCTATTTACCTTTATCCATTGAGCTACCCCACCAGCTCTGGCCCATCACAGTCACTGTCACAATCCATCTTAATGCATCTCAGATCATATTAATAGTTCACAAGTTCTTTCCACTAGATTGCTTATTTTTAAGATTATGTTTACCACTTATCTAATCATTATAATCTATTAATTTCTGGTTTAACTGCATGATCCATTATATAAAGGTTTTTTTTATTCTTCAATTTTATCTGACATGTAACAGCTCACCTCTTCTCGATGAAGCCTCTGCCAATGCTAATATATATGTTGACTCTCAATATTCTTTACCTCTCTTTTCATTTAATTATACTTGAAGCACTTAACATCTAACACACTATTTCTTGCTAATGTATTGCTCCTGTCCTACACACACATATTTGCCACATTCATCACTAAGGGCCGACTTTTACTTGCTTTGTTGACACAGACCGTCTGTGATCTACATAAGACATTCAGATGATGTTTGTCGAAAGAATCAACAGAGGTTGAGAATGCTGATGACGGGGGCGGAGCCAAGATGGCGACTAGCACACACAGTTTCCGAGCTGTGGAAGAGATAAAGTTCTGAGTTGATGAGTGGAAGAACTTCTGAAGCCAGGGAAACAACGGAGAGACTTTCTAAACAACAGGGAACATCGCAGGAGGTGAAAACCTTGGTCTCGGGTCACCCAGGGACTTGTTTGGGGAAGGTGAGAAACGATCCTTTGATCTCTCGGCACTCCCCTCCCCCAGACCTCCCTCCTCCTCGGTACAGCAGACTCGCCTTTCTCAGCGCAGACCTAACTGCCTGGGGCCTGCAGCCACTGAGGCGGAGCCCCAAGCCCTTTATCGGCAAAGGCCAGCAGTACTGTGTCTTGGAGCCCCAGATTCGCACGGCGGCTGCACCGTCCTCCCAGGGCCCGAGTCTGCTAGACACCATACTAGCTCCGCAGGAGCGCCATCACTGACGGTACGGCCCGCCCAATCCCACAGTGACAGAGAATACGCTATATACTCACCGAAACCAGACAGAAACGCCATACAAGCTAGACACACCAGGCGCTGGGCCTCCGAAGCTTGGAGAGCACAGTAAAGAGACCCCAGGACTTCCCAGAAAGCATCTGGACTAGCAACCCAGTCTCCAGTTACAGCGGGACTTTCTAACCTGGCGGCGGAGCAGCACTGAACTGGCGGGGCACATCAGCCCTCCAGTTTAAGACTAACCAGGGCCAAACCAGAGAACAGAAAGGCTGGTTACCCCGATTCCCACTGACGTGACCACCCTGAAATCTCCAGCTGCAGCAAGACCTCATAACCTGGCAGTGACAACAGCACGGAACTGGCAGAACACATCAAAGAAGCAGGGCCAAACCAGAGAGCAGAGAGGCCAGATACCCCGATCTCTGCCAAGTGACCTGCCTGTGAGTGAGTGAACCCTTGAGAATCTGCAGCTCCACTGATCCTGGGTCCTTCTAAAACAGAAGCCAGGCATCGAACCCCCTCCCACCCATATACCCACTTTGGGAAACAGAGGGGCACTTGGGACATTGAAGTTCCTGCTCTGTGGGTCTAATTGAGGAGTTAAGGCAGTTAATGCCAGAAATTGCGCTGCGATCATCACTAGCGCCTGCGACATATACATTGCAGAGCCCCTCCCACACACTCAAGGGTTCAACATTAGCCATCACTCTGTCCCTTGAGACACACGCCCACGCCCACTTACACACACACACACACACACACACACACATATACACACGCACGCACGCTTGCATTTGCCTCTGTTTGCGCCTGCGTACTTTCCTCCCACAGGTACAGCTAGTCCTTAGCACACGCTAAGGACACGGGACCTCTCTCAGCTTCCTGAAGAATTCTCCAGACTCGAGAGAGAGACAGTACCAGTCTGATCGGCAGAATCCAAAAACAAACAGGGAAGGTCTCAGATAAGCCAATGGCCAGGGGTAGGCGAAAGAACACTTCCAACATAAATCAGGACATCATGACTTCACCAGCAAACCCCAAAATCGATGGATACTCCAATTCATCAGAAGCACAGGAAAATGACCTTAAAGCCATGCTTGCTCAATTATTTGAGGCTCATAAGGAGGAAATGAACAAATCTTTCAAAGAGTTGGCCAGTCAATTGGAGATAAAGAAAGAAGAAATAGACAAAACCCTTAAAGAAACACAGGCAAACATAGCCAAACAAATAGAGGCACAAGTAGAGAAAAAATTAGTGGCATACAAAAAGGAAATGAACAAAGAAATAGAGTCCATCGTAGAGAGACAGGAATCCAAATTCAAACACATGGAAGAAATGGTGCAAGGCATGAAAACAGAATTAGAATCAATAAAGAAAACACAAAATGAGAAAACTCTTGAGCTAGAGAACTTTGAGAAAAGATCAGGAACCACAAAAGTAAGCATCACCAACAGAATACAAGAGATGGAAGAGAGAATCTCTGGAGCTGAAGACACACTTGCAGAAATTGATACTTCTCTCAAAGAAAAAGTAAAATCAGAAAAATTCCAATCACAAAATATCCAAGAAATCAAGGATGCTATGAAAAGACAAAATCTAAGAATAATAGGAATTGATGAAAAAGAAGACTCCAGGCTCCAAGGTCCAGAAAATATTTTCAAGAAAATCATAGAAGAAAATTTTCCCAACTTAAAGAAAGAGATGTCCATAAATATACAAGAGGCCTACAGAACACCAAATAGACTAGACCAGAAAAGAAACACATCACGTCACATCATAGTCAAAACACTAAATCTACAGAACAAAGAAAAGATATTAAAAGCAGCAAGGGAAAAAGGCCAAGTAACATATGAAGGTAGACCTATCAGAATCACACCAGACTTCTCATCAGAAACTGTGAAAGCCAGAAGGGCCTGGGCAAGCATCATGGAGACTCTAAGAGATCACAAATGTCAACCGAGACTACTATACCCTGCAAAGCTTTCAATCAACATAGATGGAGAAAACAAAATATTCCATGACAAAACTAAATTTATACAATATCTATACAGCAAACCAACCCTACAGAAGATACTAGAAGGAAAACTCCAATCCAACGAAAACGAATTCACCCAAGAAAACAGGGCATACAGATAATGTCCCAACAAAAATGAAAAGAAAACAAGCAATGAAACAAGGTAAGATCATCGACTCCATTACAAAAGGAACTAACATGCATTGGTCAATATTATCTATCAATATTAATGGACTCAACTCACCAATAAAAAGACACAGGCTAACAGAATGGTTACGGAAACAAGACCCAACATTCTGTTGCATCCAAGAAACACACCTATGCAACAAAGATAAACACTACCTCAGAGTAAAGGGCTGGAAAAATGTTTTTCAAGCAAATGGTTCCAGAAAACAAGCTGGAGTAGCCATCCTAATATCTAATAAAATAGACTTTCAACCCAAGTTAATCAAAAAAGATAAGGAGGGCCACTATATTCTCATCAAAGGAAAAATCCAACAAGAGGACATCACAATTTTGAATATCTATGCCCCAAATACAAGAGCACCTACATTCGTAAATGAAACAATATTAAAGCTTAAATCATACATTGATCCTAATACCTTAATAGTGGGAGACTTCAACACCCCACTCTCATCAAGGGACAGATCAACCAGACAGACACCAAATAGGGAAATAAAAGCACTCACAGAATCCCTAAATCAAATGGACCTAATAGACGTCTACAGATCTTTTCACCCAAACTCAAAAGAGTACACCTTCTTTTCAGCACCACATGGAACCTTCTCCAAAATAGACCATATAGTTGGTCACAAAGCAAGCCTCAACAGATACAAAAGGATTGAAATAATCCCTTGTATACTATCTGACCACCATGGACTAAAGCTGGACATCAACAACAACAGAAACAACAAAAAGCCGACACGCACATGGAAACTGAACAACTTACTACTCAATGACAGCTGGGTCAAGGAAGAAATAAAGAAATTAAAGACTTTCTAGAATTCAATGAAAATGAAGGCACAACATACCCAAATTTATGGGACACATTGAAAGCAGTGCTCAGAGGAAAATTTATAGCACTAAGTGCCTACAAGAAGAAATCCATAACATCACATACAAACAACTTAATGGCCCAACTGAAAAACCTAGAAAAAAAAGAAGCAGATACACCCAAGAGGAGCAGACGGCTGGAAATAATCAAACTAAGGGCAGAAATCAATCAATTAGAAACAAATAAAATTATCCAAAGAATCAATGAAACAAAAAGCTGGTTCTTTGAGAAAATCAACAAGATAGACAAACCCTTAGCCAAACTAACTAAAAAGCAGAGAGAAACCATACAAATCAGCAAAATCAGAAAGGAAAATGGGGACATAACTACAGACACTGAGGAAATCCAAACGATTATTAGGTCATACTAAAAAAGCCTATATGGCACAAAATTTGAAAATCTAAATGAAATGGATAACTTTCTTGACAGATTCCATCTACCAAAATTAAGTCAAGATCAGGTAGAAAGACTGAATAGCCCTATATCTCCCAAGGAAATTGAAGCAGTCATTAACAGTCTCCCCTCCAAAAAAAGCCCTGGACCAGATGGCTTCAGCGCAGAATTCTACAAGACCTTCAAAGAAGTACTAACACCAATTCTCCTCAAACTATTCCACAAAATAGAAATAGAAGGAACACTACCAAACTCATTCTATGAAGCCATAGTCACCTTGATACCTAAACCACACAAAGATCCAACAAAAAAAGAGAACTTCAGACCTGTCTCTCTTATGAACATTGATGCAAAAATACTCAATAAAATACTTGCAAACCGAATCCAAGAACACATCAAAGATATCATCCACCATGACCAAGTAGGCTTCATCCCAGGAATGCAAGGGTGGTTCAACATACGGAAATCCATCAATGTAATCCACCACATAAACAAAATGAAGGAGAAAAACCACATGATCATCTCCTTAGATGCTGAAAAAGCATTTGACAAAGTCCAACACCCATTTAGGTTTAAAGTCTTGGAGAGATCAGGGATACAAGGCACATACCTAAAGATAGTAAAGGCAATATACAGCAAGCCTATAGCCAACATCAAACTCAACGGAGAGAAACTTAAATCAATCCCACTGAAATCAGGGACAAGACAAGGCTGCCCACTCTCTCCATATCTCTTTAACATTGTACTTGAAGTCCTAGCCAGAGCAATAAGACAACTAAAGGAGATCAAGGGGATACAAATCGAAAAGGAAGAGGTCAAAGTGTCACTATTTGCAGATGATATGATAGTATACATGAGCGACCCCAAAGATTCAACCAGAGAACTTCTTCAGCTGATAAACACCTTCAGCAAAGTGGCAGGATACAAAATCAACTCAAAAAAATCAGAAGCCCTCTTGTATACCAAAGACAAAAAGGCTGAGAAAGAAATTAGGGAAACAACACCCTTCACAATAGCCACTAATAACATAAAGTACCTTGGTGTGACTCTAACCAAGCAAGTGAAAGACCTGTTTGAGAAAAACTTCAAGTCTGTGAAGAAAGAAATTGAAGAAGATCTCAGAAGATGGAAAGATCTCCCGTGCTCATGGATTGGTAGGATTAACATTGTGAAAATGGACATCCTGCCAAAAGCAATCTACAGATTCAATGCAATTCCCATCAAAATACCAACTCAATTCTTTACAGACCTTGAAAAAAGATTCTCAGTTTCATATGGAGAAACAAAACACCCAGAATCTCCAAAACGATCCTGTACAACAACAGATCATCTGGAGGTATCTCCATTCCCAATCTCAAGCTGTACTACAGGGCAATAGTAATAAAAACTGCATGGTATTGGCATAGAAACAGAAAGGAGGATCAATGGAATCGCATAGAAGACCCAGAAATAAACCCACACACCTATGAATACTCAATATTTGACAAAGAAGCCAAATCCATTCAATGGAAAAAAGACAGCATCTTCAACAAATGGTGCTGGACCAACTGGATGTCTATATGCAGAAAAATGAAAATAGATCCATATTTATCACCCTGCACAAAACTAAAGTCCAAGTGGATCAAGGACCTCAACAGAAAACCAGATACTCTAAATCAGTTGGAAAAAAAAGTGGGAAACAGCCTAGAACTCATTGGCACAGGAGACAACTTCCTGAACAGAACACCAACAGCACAGGCTCTAAGAGCAACAATCAATAAATGGGACCTCATGAAACTGAAAAGCTTCTGTAAAGCAAAAGACACTGTCATCAAAACAAATAGACAGCCTACAGATTGGGAAAGAATCTTCACCAACCCTTTATCTGACAGAGGGCTAATATCCAGTATATATAAAGAACTAAAGAAGCAGAAAAGCAACAAACCAAGTAATCCACTTAAAAAATGGGGAACAGAGCTAAACAGAGAATTCTCGAAAGAGGAACATCGAATGGCAGAGAAACACTTAAAGAAATGCTCAACCTCATTAGCCATTAGGGAAATGCAAATCAAAACGACCCTGAGATTTCACCTTACACCCACCAGAATGGCCAAGATGAAAAACTCAAGTGATAGCACATGCTGGAGAGGTTGTGGAGAAAAGGGAACCCTCCTCCATTGCTGGTGGGAATGTAAACTGGTTCAACCACTTTGGAAGTCAATCTGGTGCTTTCTCAGACAACTAGGAGTAGTGCTACCTCAAGACCCAGCTATACCACTCCTAGGTATATACCCAAAATTTGCTCAAGTACACAACAAGGACATTTGTTCAACCATGTTTGTAGCAGCTTTATTTGTAATAGCCAGAACTTGGAAACAACCCAGATGTCCATCAACGGAGGAATGGGTACAGAAATTGTGGTATTTTTACACAATGGAATACTACTCAGCAATCAAAAAGGAGGAAATCATGAAATTTGCAGGCAAGTGGTGGGATCTAGAAAAGATCATTCTGAGTGAAGTATCCCAGAAGGAGAAAGACAAACTTGGTATATACTCGCTTATATAGACCTACAAGATATGATAAACATAATGAAATCTACACACCTAAAGAAGATAATCAAGAAAGTGGACACAGGCGAAGGTGATTAATCCTCATTTAGAAAGACAAATGGGATGTGCATTGAACTTATGACAGGAGTCTACCACAAAAGGCATCTGAAAGACTCTACCTAGCAGTGTTTCAAAGCAGACACTAAGACTCATAACCAAACCCTCGGCAGAGTGCAGGGAATCATATGAAAGAAGGGAAGTTAGTATGATATGGAAAGGATAGGAGCTCTACAAGGACCAAACATATCTGGGCACAGGGTCTTTTCTGAGACTGACACTCAACCAAGGACCATCTATGGATATAACCTAGAACTTCTGCTCGGATGTGGCCCGTGGTAGCCCAGTAACCAAGTAGTTTTCCAAAGTAAGGGGAACACGGACTATTTCTAACAGGATCTCAAGGGC
Organism: Psammomys obesus; assembly: GCF_907164565.1. Lineage (NCBI taxonomy): Eukaryota > Metazoa > Chordata > Mammalia > Rodentia > Muridae > Psammomys > Psammomys obesus. The sequence goes on from NW_026585587.1 coordinate 2,155,511, forward strand.
AGGCTGTTTGACCCCCCCCCCCTGGGGAGGAGCAGTCTGTTAGGCCACAGAGGAGGACTTTGCAGCCAGCCCTGAAGATACCTGATAAAACAGGGTCAGATGAAAGGGGAGGAGGTCCTCCCCTATCAGTGGACTTGGAAAGGGGCAGGGAGGAGACCAGGGAGGGAGTGTGGGGTTGGGGAGGGAATGAGGGAGCGGGATACAGCTGGGACACAGAGTTAACAAAATGTAACTAAAAAGAAAAAAATAATAAGAAAAAAAAAGAAAGTAAAAAAAAAATAACCTTCATTCAAAAAAAAAAAAAAAGAGAATGCTGATGACTTCAGGGTCAACCTGTAATTTCAATTCAGACTATTTTACCCAGAAATGATGTTAAAAAATGTAGAGCTCAGCTTCCTTCTCTGCAGGATGGGATGGTAATGATGGAAACTAGTGCAAGCTCCCAGCCCCTACACGGTTTTTGCAACTGACTCACAGTAACATTGTCCATTCTACATGGAGGATGAAAAGGATTTCACAAGCTGAATGGAGAGAATTATAGAATCAAGTCATGTCACATATTAGGGACCATGCTGGCACAAAACCAGTGCTCAGGGAGCCACACCTCCAAAGAGGGTGAAAACTGCTAAAACTCCCAGGATCCTCATTCTCCTAATAAAGGCCAACCTGGCACTTTGGACTGTGCATAGAGTAACTCCATGCACATCAAGAGATGTAAATCCAGCCTTACAATGTCTTTCAAAGCTTTGGGAATACCAGCCTGGTCACCATTTCTATTCTCTCTTCTGTATGCTCCTAAAAAGTGTCTGTCAAAAGTAAAGCACAAGCTTAACTATCCACTTACTACAGGAATCCCTGGCCCTGGTTCAACTCCTCTAAGAAACCTCTGCATGCTCCCTGAACTGAAGTCTTCTGGTTTGCCTTCTCACAATTGGTCACATGCTGAGATCCCAGGGAAAAGTCTCCCTCAGCTGACAGACCAGAGAGAGGGATGGGCACAAGGCCACTGTAGATCTAAGAGACTCTGAACGGAGGGAAGCAAGACACTGGGCTTGGAAATGAGCCGCTTGGCAAAGAATGAGATTGAAGAAATAAGCTTGGCCCCTCCCCTCCGTGGGTAGCTCAGGGTTGGCAAGGCAGCAGAGGAGTACCTAGCAGGTGCAAACAGACAGACTGGCATTCTATAAGCTGTCACTGCAGCTAGAGATGGCCCTCCTTCGTCCTTCAATCCTCCCCTATTCGGTGTTCCGGGCCCTATCGTTCCAAAGATCTGCAGTTATCACACCATCCCCGACTGCCCCTTCCTGGGTCCTCTTGGAAGCAGTGGGTGTTAGATCAGAATCAGGCTCTGCAGGGATATTAGAAACCTCTTAACTGCCACTGGCCTTCAGTGGACTGAGTATGTCTCCTCTGCAGCTGTTGGTATCCCAGCTGTGACCTTTGAATAAACTTCCCATTTTTATATCGCAATAGTATGATTCCTTATGGGCCTCCTCCACTAACACGGGACTTTTCCAACCTCAGACATAAAATCAAGCTATTGTAATGAACTAAAATGATCTAGGTTTTGAACTCATGACGATCTTCCTGCCTCAATGTTCTAGGTTATATTGATGATGTGAATAAATGAGGAGGTTATAGGTATAAGTTACCACTCTGTGAATGGCCTCTCTCAACATTTTACAAAGCCCTCAAAAAACTTGTCACATGGTGACAATTAAGGCCATTCTTACCTTGGTGATGACATAGTGGATTCTATATAGACAGACGGGGTTTCCGGTCTGTGACTGTAAATCTTGACTGGGAAGGTGGCAGGACTGAGAGATGCCTAAGCGTATTAAGAAAACCTACCCTGGCCGTGTCTCTGAGAGTGTTTCCAGAGGATTGACAAATGGGATAGCAAACGAGAGGAAAACACCTGTGCTGAGTGTGGGACCCAATGGGCTGAGGCACTGGTGGAAACTGGCCAGCCCAAGCAATGTCCATGCTTCCATCTTATTCTTTGCCAACCAGCCCGTTTTCAAGCCCACTGACACTCTTCCCCGGTTTAGCGAGCACCCTGTCCCGCTGCACTGACTGTGCACATTAGACTCAAGCTTTTCTCTGACCTACCAACATGGACTCACACTAGTGAACCTCCAGGGAGCTCCTGGGTCTTAGGCTTGGACTTGGCTATACCACTGGCCCTCCTTGCTCTAGGGTTCCAGTGCTTGGATTAAGCAACACCTGAGTTGTCTGTCTTCAGCGTTCAGGTGGCCATTGTTGGACCATCTACCTTCCAATGGTTTAAATCAACCCAACACATAATTTCCTTTATAATTATATCCTTTCTGCAGCTGCACCCATAACTTCTTCCCTCCCAGATAATGGCATCAGGGCCATCTAACAAGCTTACGTAAATTAAAGGCTTACTCTAGAGAACCCTAGCTAATGTAAAGTCCAAGCCTATCGGCAATCTAGCCGGGAGGCTTTGAACATGAGATCTGAGCAAAATATAAACTGGTGTAAGTACTCATAGACATGTGTAGTAAGTGGCAGCTGTCTGGAAGGGAAACAAATCAGATTAGTGGCTTTCCCCATTTTCACAAGCAGCCTTTTCTCATCAGCCAGTGACCTCAGGTGACAGTGTTCCTGGTGTGTCCTAAAAGCTGTGTCAGAACGTTGCTAATACTACAGGATAAGCACCAAACCTAAATCTCCTCCTACCCCGTCCCATTCCTACCACTGATAATGACCGATGCACCACCTTGTAGCCAGCATGTTTTGGCCAAGGACTTTGCTGTTCTTCTAATAATTAGTAGCAGTGCACCCTGGGAGGGTGAACCCTTAACAACTGTAATGTAATTACAGTCCCAAACTATGGCAGTGTTTCCTTGGCTGTGCTTTCATTCACTGCACCGTCTCAGCCGCGGTCAAGGAAAAAACCAAACTATGACTATATAAAATATCTAAATATATAAATTAATAAATATAATATATAAAATAAATATATATAAATATATATAATGGTGCCAGTCCTAGGACTTTGCACGTTAGACAAGTGCTCTCGTGCTGAAGCCTACTCCAGTTCTTGAAAATATTGTTACTTACCCTGAGGTGTCAAGAAAGACCATGTGTTTTCTCCATATAGTGTCATAACCATTCTGTTGGATGACTTGCTTGTTGCTCCTCTATAATTCTGTCTAATCTGTAGGTGATACTCGGTCATGGAATTGTAATCGAAGAAGCGTGTTATATATTATTTCCCTACCACTTAAGGTAGTAGAAGGTCTTGGTACACATCCTGTGGGCATAAGTAGTATATGCGGCTGTGTTTACACAATCAGACTTCTTGTCTCTCTTTGATTGGGGTCATATCGTCACTTGTTCCTGGAAACTGTTTGACCCCCAGGAAGCAGAGCTTGGGTTACCTGCACCTCTTCCCCAGAGGAAGAAGTATGGGTAAAACACAGTGAGTGCCTTTGCTGCCAGGGAGCACTTCGTGTGCCCAAAGCCACACTCATAATTTCTTTTTCTCCCAGAGAGTGGCATGTGGACCACCTAACAAGATCACGGAGAGTGCGTGTGGATATCCCTGAGCCCTTCACATCATCTGCAAGTAAAAAGCCTACCTCTGTCAGCTTTGGAAACAGCACCAGCCATGGCTCCTAAGGCAAAGAACATTTTCAAATGGGATCCTCTGGTCTTGACAGGCAGGACCCATGGGAAGACAAGCAGCATGGGTTCTCTCAGCACAGCTGTGAAGTGGCACACTGCTCATCACTTGGGATTGGGATTCTGCTGGCTTGTTCTCTGCTGCTCCGTCCAGGTCCCTACCTCGGCTCCACTGTTTTCATTTATTGCTCAGATTTTTCTTTCCAAAGCATATAGAGTTTTCTGTCATTTCCGAGACATGAAAATGATTTTGGCTTTATTCCTTTGCAGTTATTACATGAGGAAATGAATAACATTAATGCATTATTTATTTGTAGGGGGCGGATAGAGAGGAGCCAAAAGCCACACTGGTGCCTGTGGCTTTAGCTGAGCTCTGAGAAAGGATGGAGGTTAGGGAGGGGCTGCAAAGCTTCCTCCATCCCTGTCTGCCCTGAGACCCAGACCTAGCTACAACTAGCCCTTTACCCAAGTTTCTAGAGACTTCTCTCTTTCAGTTCTCTTTTGGACATGGAAATTTTAACTAACAAAAGCAAAGGAATTTAGCAAAGGAATTTGTTCAGAAACTTCAGGCTCAATGCTGTGTGAGTGATAATGGATTCCATGCTTGGCACTCATTAAAACCTTTGAAAAATCAGCATGCTGTTAAAGGGCATAATATTCTTTTAATTAATTAAGTTGTTTGTTTATTTTACATCCAGATTGAAGCTTTCCCTTCCTGCTCTCCTCACAGTCCCTCCCTCTCACCTCTCCTCTTCTGTCTACCCCTCTTCCCATGCTCATCAACCAGCCTTGGCATATCAAGCTGCAGTAAGATTAGGTGCATCTTCTTGAGCAATATTTTGACATGAGTCAAAATAAGTAGACCCATGATCTAAGAGTCACAGATGGAAGCAACTTCTGTTTCCACAGGTTCAAGCTTTCTCTTTGACTCCTTAGGACCTAAAGGCTCACACAGCACCTACTTTGCCAGTGTGGGTTTTTGCAGCCTAAATATATGGGGCTCATTGCCCTGCAGAAAGCATGTACATAGGACTCTGTATGGTCATGTCTCTGACAGGCAAGAAGAGCTACCTCAGAAGTTTTCCTGCTCCACTGAGAACGCAGGATCTCCTCAGACAAGGTAATAATGAGTGTCTCCATACACAAGGTGCATGATGGCAGAGCTGCTGAAGCAGGGAGAGCTCAGGAGGAGGGAGGAAGCTAGAGGCATATACATCACTCTGACCATCTGAAACCCAACCCCAGCAGAGCATCTTTCCGAGCTGTAGAATGTAGCAGCTGTTAGAGCGCTTGCCTAGCATGCACAAAGCCCTACCTACATTAGGTCTAGCACTGCGTAAGCTTGATGTGGTAATGCATGTCTGAAACCCCAACAAGGAGACGATGGATGCCAGATCTTAGAAGTTCAGGGTCATTCTTGGCCCCCGGGAGACAGTAGAAGGCAAGAGAGATAACACATAATTTCGCATGGTTGTCAGCTAGATTTATTAGATTTAGCAAGAAGTAAAAATGGACATCATGGAATATGTTTCTATCAGAACATCATTCATTGCTTATCTGAGGTTCAGGTTTAACTGAGAATCCTGCACTGCTCTTGGTGCTCCAGTCCCCACTTTAATTTTAAAAGGGGGTTCTAACGCCTTGACAACATTTTAAAAGGAGGGCACTATTGCAGGAAGGCTTTATGTGGTAGCTGATGACTGTTATGTCTGCATGTGTGTGACAAGAAAAAGATGTGCCTGTCCTGTATCGTTGTCCTGCAGAAAGAGGAGAGAGCTGAAAGTTAGGAAACATATTCATGAGGAATATGTTATCATTTGACACAGTCAAAATAATCTGTGTATCATATTTTGAATTTTGGGCTCCTTTTCTTTTCTTTTTTTTTTTTTTTTTTTTTTTTTGCCTTCTTTTGTATTCATACAATTTTGTCCCACGGTTTTATGGTTCTTAATACCAAGGCAGATTAGGGGCTAGACAGATGGATCAGCGGTTAGGATCAGCAGAGGATCTCAACACCCACATTAGGGGTCTCACTACCACTTGAAACTTCAGCTGCAGGGTATCTGTCCCGTCCGGCACCCATGAGCACCTGTGCTTACATACACACCCCGCCCACAATGCATACAATCTAAAATAAAAATAAACTTATTAAAGGCAGATTATAATTTACTGGCCGCTTTTGGTGAAAGCACATGTCTTCAGTCAAGTGTATCCTGCTGTATCTTCATGAATAGGCTTAGCCTCTTGTACCTTGACATCGGTATGTAAAGAACATGCTGAACAGGGCAGAAGCCCTCAGTGTCTCAGAAAAATTAGGAAACTATAAACAGACATTTACACTCGCAGTTTGGAACCAAGTCGAGCTGAGGTCAGACAAGCCAGTTCACATATTTATGAAACAGAGGTAAACGCTTTTCACCAAACGACCCAGAGATTAGGCGTGGTGATTACAATAGCATCACTATGATATAGGGACTATACACTCTCCCTCTTCATCCTTAAGGATGCCAGATCCTTCAAGCACACAGATTCGTATGAGAGTACATGACCCAGACTTACCCATTTATCTAAGAAATCTCTGAGCAGAAATATAAAGAGACAACAAATTCCCAGGATTTCCCGATGTGCACGGAGAAACAATCTATGAAAAGAAAGTGAACATCCAGATTGCTAATGAGATTATCAGTGATCTGCTCAATTTAAAAACCAAATGTTCGATGCGCAGATGGTGCAGAGCAGTCTCGGAGACCTAAAGGGGAATTGAAGGAGACAGGGACACGGTCCAGGGCACCTGGTCAGGGTGGCGGCTGCCGCCATCATGCCGGGGATAGTGGAGCTGCCCACTCTGGAAGAGCTGAAAACGGAGGAGGTGAGGGTCAGCTCGAGCTGTGCATCTCTATGGAGCTCAGTTTGCTAAGGCCGATAAAGAGTTCATGCTGTGCCGCTGGGAGGAGAAGGACCCGAGGCGCTGTCTGAAGGAGGGCAAGCTGGTCCACGGGTGTGCACTGAACTTCTTCAGGCAGAAGAAGCGTCACTGCGCGGAGCCTTTCATAGGGTAGTGGACTTGCCTTCATCATTTCAACCTGCAGCTGTTCCGTCACTGCCGCAAACAGCAGGCAAAGTCTGACCAGTGTGTGCTGGACAAACTGGGCTGGGTGAGGCCTGACCTCGGGCAGTTGTCTAAGGTCGCCAGAGTGAAACAGATGGTCCTTTTCCAGAGAACCCTTGTCATTCAAGAGCCAGGCCGGAGCCCAACCCTGTGATATAAGGGGATCTGAAACCTGCCAAGTATGGCAGCCGGTTTTTGTTTGGTTGTTTGTTTGTTTTGTTTGTTTGTTTGTTTTGTTTTTGTTTTTTTGGACCACGTAAAGATGCGTCCATGGCCCACACTGGGTCGTGAGATTATCAGTGATCTGCTCAATTTAAAAACCAGACTATCTCCACAGATGTAGCCCATGGCAGTTCAGTTTCCAAGTGGGTTACATAGTAATGGGAAGAGGGACTGCCTCTGACATAATCTGATTGGCCTGCTCTTTGATCACCTCCCCCTGAGGGGGGAGCAGCCTTACCAGGCCACAGAAGATGACAATGCAGCCACTTCTGATGAGAACTGATAGTCTAAGATCAGAAAGAAGGAAAGGAAGACCTCCCCTATCAGTGAACTTGGGGAGGGGCATGCATGCAGAAAGGGGGGGAGGGTGGACCGGGAGTGGAGGAGGGAGGGGCTTATGGGGGGGGTACAAAATGAATAAAGTGTAATTAATAATAATAATAAAATATTAAAAAAAACCAGATGACAGCCAATGAGAATACTGATCTTATATTCTTTCTTGGATTACAAATGTTAACAAAAAAATTAATTCTATACATTTCCTGTCCATTAAAAAATTTATAGGAAAACAAACAAACAAACAAACAAACAATGTTCATCCTGTAAGTTCCAAATGCATTTCAAAGATGAAAATCAAGGAAAGCAGATTTTTAAAAGCTGAACTGTAGCAATTACTTGCTAGGTGTCCAGTTTGCTTCTCTGGTGCTATGATAAAACACAGGAAAGGGTTTGTCTAGCTTACAGTTTACCACCATTATCAAGTGGAGTCAAGGACAGCAGTCGGGGGCAGGGACTGAAGCAGAGGCCATGGAAGAGCCATGTGTATTGGCTTGCTTCCCCTAGCTTGCTCTGCCATCTTTCTTATGCAGTCTAGACCCATCTGCCTAAAAATGGGCCTAGGCCCTCTCATTTCGGTCAGCAAGCTTAAAAATGCTTGGCAGATACTTCCACAGGCCAATTTGTTAGAGGTAACTCCTTGATTCAGATTCTCTCTTCCTACACATGTCTAGGTTTGTATACAGTGGGCAGAAACTCCCATACTAGGAAGGGGCACCAAGGGAAAACAGGAAAAAGCAAAAACAATGACAGAAAAGAAAAACAAAACAAACAAAAAAAAAAAAACCAAACACCTCAATGTGCAGTGTGTAATCTACAGGCCTTAATTTAGACAAGCATAAAAGGCTTTCTAAAGCTATGAAGTCAAGTCACAAGATGGAAGGCGATTGAATCATTGTGGTGCTCCCCAAACACTTCTGGCAAAAATACACTTTTAGTTTCAGACACCATCGTGGTTTGAGGTGCACCTCTGTGTGGTTTTGTGTTCTGTTTCCCCAGTGACTAATGCTATCGAACATTTTAATGTGCTTCTTTTCTATTTCAGATATCGATTCCTACACTGGTTTCCTTAAGTTTTAATTGTGTCTTTTGTCTTTTATTATTATTAATAATACTGAGATAAAAGAGTTTTATATAGTCTGATGTAAAAATCCTTGTCAGATGATTTTCAAATATATATACAGATGTACATGTGTATATGTATATGTACATGCACACATATGTTTGAGACAGGGTCTCCCCATGCAGCTATGGCTGACACAGAACTCTCTTTAAGTCATTATTAAAAGAAAAGGCCAACTTTAAAGAGTAAGGCAGCCATGTGGGGTGGCACAACCTTTTAACTGCAGAGCTTGAAAAGTAACGTGTTTGTGACTTTGAGGCCAACCTGGTCTACACAACTCATTCTTACGGATCATTGATCTCTTTCCTTAGATCTACATAGTTTCGGGCTTTACATTTAGATCTTGGGTGTGCTTCAAGTTCTATGTGGTAAGAAAGGCCTCTACATACATCCTCTATGTAAAGGTCCAATTCCCTCAACATCATTCACTTGGAAAACTACCACCTCCCTAAGTAATTGTCCTGGTATTCTTGTATGGAAGATCAGTTATCCATAATCAACAAGTTTACTTTTGAATTCTCAATTCCATCCCACTAATCTATACACAATTCTTTATGCCAGTACTCTGGCCTTGAGTAGACGATCACTATGTCTCCCAACCTTGTTCTTTTTTTTTTTTTTCAACATGATTTTACTTCTTTTTCAAGGACTGATGAGGCTCTTACATTTTCGCTCAATTTCTGCAAAAAACAACAGTCAGCTGTGATATACATCATACTAAATCTGTGTACTAATGTAAGAAACATCATCTTAATCACGTCACTGTTTATTACATAAATGCGGCGAGCTCAGTCTGCTTTAATTTAGGTACTTGATTTTTTTTCAGTGATGTGTGTTAGTTTTTCACTTCTTTTCTTGAGTTTTTTTTTCCTATGAAGTTTATTAGTTTGATCTTATTGCATACGAAAATGTTCTTAATCCTTATATTACCAGCTTCTACAACAAATAAATATCATTGACTTGTGAGCTGGGGAGATTCAACAGCAAAGAACGAGGACCTGAGTTCAAAATCCCAGAACCCATATAAAAGGCTGGGTGTACATGCACCTGTCACCAGCACTGGGGGTGGAGAGGGGGAACAGAAGAATCTATTGCTACTGATTATTTGTTGGCCTACAGCTTGACTCCAGGTTCAGTAAGGGACCCTGCCTCAAAAGAATGAAGCGGAGAGTGACAGAGCAGGAACCCGGCATTCTCCTTCAGCCTTCACACAGCATGCATCTCCAAGCACGCGCACACACACACACACACACACACACACACACACACACACAAATAAATTAAGAAGACCCTGGCTTTTGTATATAAGTGGCCATTCCTGCAAAATTGTTGAACTTACCTATCCTAAGTTCCTTTGCATTTCCTATACATAGGATCATGCCATCTGCAAATAGACAATTTTTTCTTTCCAATGTTGAGGGCTTCCATTCAGGTTTGTCTCTTAAATGTGTTGGTTAGAACCCTCAACAAAGTGCTGGGGCAAAGTGGTGACAGGCCACACCCATGCCCTGCCTGTGTTTGGGGAATGTGTCAGTCTTTCACTGGGAAGTTTGCTCCCTCTGGGCTTTTCACAACCGAGAAAGTCCCTTCTATTCCCAGCATTTTGAGCATTTTTAACTTGAGAAGGTGTAGAGATTTTGGCAACTGTTCTTTCTGTGTTTTCTGAGATCCCTGTACGTGGCTTTTGCCCTTTTCCCTCAGATCCTATGGTATATGTACCGACTAGTTTTATGTCAACTTGACACAAGCTAGAGTCATCAGAAGGAGGAAATCTCGCTTCAGAAAATGCCTCCATAAGACTGGGGTGTAGGTTGGTCTGTAGGGCATTTTCTTAATTAGTGATTGATGGGGAATGGCCCAGACCATTTTGGGTGGTACCATCCCTGGGCTGGTGGTCCCAAGTTCTATAAGAAAGCAAGCTGAGCACACCATAGGGAGGAAGCCAGTAAGCAGCACCCATCCGTGACCTCTGTATCAGCTCCTGCCTCCAAGTTCCTGCCTTGTCTGAGTTCCTGTGGGCTTCTCTCAATGATAGACTACAATGTAGAAGTGTTAGCCAAATAAACTCTTTCTTCCCCAACTTGGTTTTTGGTCATGATATTTCATCGCCGCAATAGAAACCCTAAGTCACTACAGAATGCCCTGGCATCATGGAAACAAATTCTACTCCTCCCTGGAGTATGGTCCCTTTTATATATCACTGGATTTGGCTTCATAGCATTTTGTTGAAGATTTTCACCTCTATCTCTATTCACAAGGAACACTACCTCTAGTTTTCTCTATAATATCTTTGTCTCATTTTGTTATCAAGGTAATATTGGGCTAAGAGAAAGAGTTGAGATGTGTTCTCACACCTCCGATTTAAAAAAAAATCAATTTATTAAAAGAATATGGAACTGCTGTATATTTTCATTATTTCTTCTTCTGGGTATATTGCAGTCATTTTGACATTCCACTGAAAGCAAACAGAGGGAGGTGCTGCAGCCGAGCAGGTGTGGATCTTGCCCTCAGAGGAATCGTGTAGTGGTACCCTCCACGGGTTTTCTCTGTGCCTGATACATCCCATCCCTGGAGTTAAAAAAAAATATCACAAAATATGTGGATGCCTATGAACCTGGATAGAACAACCTTGACAAAAGCCTACTCTCTTTGAGAGGAGGAAAGATGCAATGCATTAAGCCAAAACCATTTAGACAATAGCTATTCTAGGCTAGGCAAAAGCCATAGGGAGTGGGTGGAGACAAATATAAATGCCCAGTGTCCTCAACCCTATCCATTCCTTTAACAGCTGGGTGTTATACGGAGACTCTTGTAATGTTATGACCAGGTTCCCAGTTCTTTCTAGTCAGGGTCAGAGACGGCTAAAAGAGTAGCCATTATTTCCATCCAGGATGGCATCCAGGATAGCAGTGGAGTAGAGGCCGTGGACGGGAGTGATGTGCTGAGCAAGTTGCACACGTACATACATATATCAGGTGAAAATCTAGCACCTACCCTGTCCCAACCAATGGCAGCAGGAGTGCCATCCTGAGAACTGAATGAGTGGGGTTCACCTGTCACCCCATTCAGCACCAACAAGGTGTGAATCCCAACCCCTCACCAGCGTAGCTTCAGAAGGCGCTAGCTAAAACAGGGCACCTAGATATTGGGGTTTCATTAGGAAATTAATTGTCAAACCAAAAGCCGGGAAGCTCTCAACCAAAGATATTTGTTTCTTTTTCCATGCTGGGGGATTAAGCCAAGAGCCTTCCATATGCTAGGCAAGAGCCTCACTGCTGAGTGAGAGCACTAGCCTTTTTGTAGGTTTGTATTTTGTAACAAGGTCTCACTCTATGGCCCAGGTTGGCCTTGACCCTGCAATCCTCCCGGCTCAAACTTCTTAGTAGGTGGGATTACAGGCCCAGCTTTAATCAAGGTTTTGTTTTTGAGACAGGGTCTCCTTATGTAACCCAGGATGGCCTGGGACAGTCAGCGGTGATCCTCTTGCCTAAACCTCCTGAATACTAGGAATACAAGGAAGCACTACCAGCACAATGAGCCCATGCTGACACTGGGAGGAGAGAAAAACCTTGTGATTATTTGACAGGGATTGGAAGCACTCATTACCACACTTGGCATCAGCAAAGTTTCAAAGCATATGCATATGTTTGCATTTCATGCATTAATTTTCAAGGAAGAGCACCCCAAACCTCAGGATGTAGTAGTGGAAGCAGGGAAACCACTGGAAGAAAAGCACCCTGGCAGATGTAGGTTGTTAACTTCCCTTCTTGTATTGGATGGTGAGTTCATGGGCATTCACTCTATAATTAGCACAAGTTCTTAAAGAAAGAACATAAAATTGGTTTATGGGTAAATTAAGGATGACAAGATGTCATGAAGAACAGTGATGATTCACCAATATTACACTCCTGAGGTCCATTTAGGAAAAATAAATTCTGATATACACTTGCCTCTGCCTAAGCTAGCTTTCAAAGGCTTTTCAGTTTTTCTGACAATTTTTTTCCTTAAAAGATTAAAATGTTCAGCAAGTGTCTTTTTTTTTTTAGAGAAACTATGATCTAGGTCCCCACACTTCCAGATGAACACATGGAGAATGTGGAAAGCTTTCCTTCCCGGGGAAGGTGTTTCGGTCGAAGGTCTGATGGGGTCTATGTTTTCTTGGATGTACTGCCAGTCTGGGTATGAGACAGTTTTGTTCTCAGCTCAGCCCTTCTAGACATGTCTCCATCTGTGCTCATGGCCATGTATTTCTCTCACCAATATAGCGCCTGCTAAATGTCCTGTGCATTTTGTTGAGCATGTCTTCAGTAGTTATTTTGCAAAAAGTCCTTTAGAAGGTAACATTTTTCCCAGACAGCATCGTTACAAGTACAGCAACCTAAAACCAATCAAGCAAACATCTTTATGCATGCCCTGCCTTCCACCATCTGTAATGGAAAGAGCCAGGTTAACTCCCGCCTCTGAGCCAGCTGTTTCGATGTATCTGTTGCATATGTTAATATGTATTCTATGAATGTGTCGCTTGGTAATTATTTGCCCTGTAGGCATGTGACATCCAAAACAGATGCAGGATCTCACACAGGACTCTCCTCTCAGAGATCTGTGGTGGCTGAGCTGCCAACTGTTGTCCCGGGCTGTGACATGCTCTTGCAATTGTTTTCTTGGAGATGGTATTTCTCACTGCTTGGATCTGACCCAGGCTCATCTGTTTTTGGTTAGATGTTTATGATTCTGAATTAATATTACTGGTTTTTGAACCACTGAGTTACAAAATAATGCTAAGTGGATTCTCTCATGCTTTAGCCCCGCATGCATTCTGACCAAGACTCTCAAGTACATCTTCTGCTTTGGGAACAACTGTCAACCTGGCCCCAATTCGTAGTTATTATGGTTTGAGTCTGAAACGCCTCCCCAACAAGGTCAACTGTTTGGACACCTACTCTCCAGATGTGGCACTGTTTTGGGAGATTGCAGACCCTTTAGGATGCAGAGCCTGGCTGACAGTTGTGGGTCACTGTGAACTAGAGGTTACAGTCTATAGTTCTTTCTGGTTCCAGTCCTGGTTTTCTGTCTGTTGGGAACAAGCAGCTTCCTGGAGCTCCCAATGCATGCTTTCCCCATCATGATGACCTGAATGCCCTGAAACTGTGAGCCAGCATAAAGCTGCTCCACTTAAGTTGTTCATGCCATGGCAGCAACACACACAAAAGTAGCTAATATGCCAATTAAGGACGGGCTCCTCTGACCCACTGTGACCTCAAGCAAAGCCTCTGGATGCTTCCTCCCCCCAAAAAAACTTCCAACTTTCTGCCTGACCCACAGTGTTGTGTCTCCTTTCAAAGACAGAATCTTGAAAATAAATCACTCACTGTTTAAAAATTAGTGACACTAAATTTAGTTTTTTAAACGAGGTAAGGGGATAGGGAAATCTCATGCTTCTGACAAAATCAGTGCAGTAAGAAGTAAAAGGACAGCTGAAAGTCAGTTAGACAGTTTATCAGCATTAAACCAAGACATTTGGGATGGCTGATGGTAGCTAACAGTTTTTCATTTAACTATGTTCTTTACAATTCCCTGGTATACACGAAGTGTGAGAAAGCACACAAGTGAGCGAGAGCCTGACTATCTGTCTCCCCATGTCTCTGAGAATGCTGGCAGGGCATCCTCTCCTTGGCAGTCCATAAACACCTACATGAGCCAGGCATCAGCTGTCCAAGCATCATTTGTCATCCTAATTCTTCTGTGACATCATTACAGATATTTCCTTAGAGTTCAAAAACAACTAAAATGTCCCAGTTGCTCCCTCCCCACGAGTTTTCTTACATACTCAAGTTTCAGCCTCCTCAGCTGCCACATGCATCTTAAAAATATATATGAGGGTCAAATCTTTGCTTTTCCAAACTGTCAGACAAAATTCATTTTCCAGGATTATAGACCCTTTCAGAATTTTTTAGTTATCCTTGGCTGAACCCTTATGAATTGCATAATAATAAAAAATTGAACTAAAGGAACCTCATGACCTTCAACAAGGATAAAAGACAAAGAAGATAAAGGAATAAAACATAAATTTCCAAAGAAAAAGTGTTTTCGTAAGCTTTATAATCTTTGGGGTATTGATTTTAAGAACAAAACAAAACAAAAATTAAAAACAGACCTCACTTTATGTCATATGTGTTGTGCTGGTGTGCCCACAGTTTAAACATACAGAAGACTTACTCTTCAATAAAACAACACAATCCTTATATTACTCAAAACTACACTATACAGACTCTAGACTGAGCATCTATTTATTGCTGTGTAAGGATGCTACCAGAGACTTAGTGGTGATTTATCATCATCTCCTGGTCCCTGTGGTACAGAAGTCTGGGCCTGGGTTAGCGTGGCCTCTTGATGTAGGATCCTATAAGGGTTGCCAGGATGATATCACCAAGCTGAAGTCTCTCAGAGAGCTGGACAGTGGCCAAGACATTATTTATATGTCCTTAAAGCAGCAGGGCTGAGATCCAACTCCTGCCCTGCCCCCAGTAAGGTGCCCTTCATGTAACTTTCCTGATACAGTCAATGACATCTCCGCAATCTTTCCAGTGACTCAGACAAAAAAAAATTGGGTTCTTCCTATATTTTGTGGTCTCTGAGACCACGAGGGCCAACAGAGAGTCAATCCAGGTGAGGCAAGCTTGAATTTGGGTTCAACATGACTCAGTAGCCTGTGTTGGTTCAAACTTCAGGAGTCAGGCACTGGGTGGTTTGTTGTAAGCATATTTAAACACAGCACAATTTGGGGGAAAGTTTCCTGATAAGAATTAAGTCAAGTGCTGCTTGTGTGCTCTTTCAGTGTGGACCTAAATGCCCCCTTTGTGAAGCAGCAGCTGAGGAGATGCCGGTGCTCGCCATGGCCAAAGAGAAAGCCAAGGAAGGATTCATGACTGAGAAAAAAAATGATAATATTAATTTGAAGATGGTGAGGCAGGATGGTTCTGTGGTGCAGCTTAAGATTAAGAAGGGTACATCACTTAACAAATTAATGAAAGCCTATTGTGAATGACAGGGTTTGTCAACGAGGAAGCTCAGATTATGCTTTGATGGGCAACCAATCAATGAAACAGACACACCTGCACAGTTGCAAATGGAGGACAAAGATATGATTGATGTGTTCCGGCAGCAGATAGGAAGTGTCTTCTAAAAGGGGAAGCTGCTGCTTTACTTCAGAATTTTGGTATAGACCAAGAATACATTTTCAACTAGAAAGCCGAAATTTAGTTCCTCCACATCCTGATGACTACAGTATAGTTTTCTCTATTCTCTCATTTCCCTGTCCCCATTTCCTTCTTGTACTTAAAGTAACTGGTTTATGTGGACAAGCATATTGCTCTTCTTTTCATTTTCTTTTTTGAAACCGAATGGCCAATGTTCTGTGTTGGTTGATATCAGATGGAGATGGTTCAGGGGGAATTCCTAGTTCTGTGAAAATCTCCCCCTTTCTCCATTAGTGGCATGCCCATTCAGTTCTTATCTTTATATTCTGGTAACTTATCTTCCTCTCATTGTTTTAGCAAAAGAACCCAATGACATAAGATCCTTGCGTACCTTGTTAGATTGGAGGATTTTAATGTTTTTCATTAGTAAAACCAAGGACAATTTTATAACTCTTTCGTATGTAGCTGTTACATGTAGGGCAATATGTCTTTTAGTAGGGGTAAATTACCCTTGAACAAAATGATCTTAGATGGTGTTCCCTTCAAGTCAAATGTCTTGTTTAAATAAACTTCATGGGTTATTTTGTTGTTTTGGTTTGGTTTGGTTTGGGGTTTTGCTTGTTTTTTTGAGACAGGGTTTCTCTGTGTGATTGTGGCTGTCCTGGAGCTCACCCTGTAGACCAGGCTGGCTTCAAACTCACAGAGATCCACCTGTGTCTGCCTCCTGAGTGCTGGAATTAAAGGCGTGCCCCCCCCACCACAGGCTATAAACTTCTTGTATAAAAGGAAAAAAAAATTAACTCAATCCCATGCATGCAACAAGATTGACATATTGAAACGTTTTACGAAGTACACATGACCTCTTCCATAAAGATGGGTTCTATTGGCTGAGAAACAATGCTCAAGCTAAAAGTCTAGGGAGAATGATTGAAATAAGAGTCTGGGGGAGCCAGGTGTGGCCTGGCCATACAGATAGTGCAGAGGTCACCAGGGTATTAAGCACATCCATTCCCAGCCTTCTGTATAAACAGCAGGTTGTGGAGAGACAACCAAGAATGTTTTACATTCTTAGTTCCCCTAGTGCTCATCTATGAGTACAAGGACCTTGTGCCCTCTACACTTATATTCCTCTCTCTCCTTCCAACCCTGCTTCTAACCTATCGGTAAATCCCCACCCTACCTTCAAAATGTACTAGCAGCTACCATTCTCACCCTGTACTGCTACTGCTCTCCCAGCCACTTGGGCCTCCACAGCTGGATTAGGACCCTGTAATAACCTTCTACTCAAGATCTTAGCCATTCAGGTTTTGGTAATTTTTAACACGGGGTCCCAGAGGGACCATGTCAAAATGTTAGTCATTTCTTCTCAAAACATTCTATCGTCTCTCTCTCTCTCTCTCTCTGATTACGAAGCACAGTTGTCCCTTGGTAGCAAAGCCTTGCATGTCCTAGTTCCCATTCCTCCTCTAAATGGTCATCCCCCAACCTTGGCTCCAAGGCGCCAAGATTTTTGACATAAGAAGTCAATAAGGAAAACCCAATCCATGCTCTAGGGAGAAGCCAGTATACTGCTAGGGCCTTGTGAGGGTTTGTGAAGAGGGCAAGAATGATCAAATCCATCATCCACGCCCAGGAGGTGCAGAACAAGGAAAGGGGAAAAGCTGTGGCACTGGATTTCGTTGAGATGAGCCTCATCAGCAACCTTGGTAGTTGATTCTTCAGGGATGTGTGGCTAGAATCATCGAGTCTTGGGGGCTGCAGAGATGGCTCAGTGGTTAAGAGCACTGACTGCTCTTCCAGAGGACCTGAGTTCAATTCCCAGCACCCACATGGCAGCTCACAACTGTCTGTAACTCCAAGATCTGACACCCTTACACAGACACACATGCTGGCTAAATACCAGTGCAAATAAAAATAAAAATAACTTAAAAAAAAAAAAGAATCATCGAGTCTTGAAAAAAATGAGGTAGGAATATGAAAAGGTAAAGGAGAACTCAGTCACAGCTCACGAAGAGTTCTGCTCTAAGATGAGTGGAAAACTGGGTTAGTGGGAAACTCAAGATAAAATATGTAAGTGTGTGTAGGTGGGCTGTGCAGCCTGTATTTGTGGGTGTGTCCACAGGTATGTGTGTTCAAGCGTACGTGAAAGATCAGTAGAAGGTGTCCTCCAGTCCCCTTTCTCATTTTTGAAGCAAGATCTCACTGATTCAGTGAGGCTAGCAAATCCAGGGACCCTCCCTTGTCTTCCTCCTTAGCACTGGGATGACGGATGCACAGAGCCAAGCCAGCGTTTCCCATGAGGGCTTGGGAGGGCTGTTCTCCACCCATATGAAATTATGATAACAAATTAAATGTGAATCACGGGTGCATTCTGTGGTCCAAATTATTCAGCTCTGAAGGTAAAAGTGTCTCATAGAGAGATGCATAGATGCAGAATTAGCACTTTCCTGAGGCGTTTATGTGTAGGGAGTAAGAGACAGTTCAGTAGAGAACAGACGTCAGGAGGGGGCGTTGTATAGGAACAGGGGTTCCAGCATAGCAGAGGTCAAAACAAGGAAGGCTGAGAGAGAGACAGGATACAGGAAGAGACTGGATGAAGTGGAGGTCATTGTGCTTGGAAACTGTCTGATTAGGATTTCAGAGGACCCTACCATGGTGGAGAAGACTCAAGTAGGGTGACAGAGCAGAAGCAGGAGCCCCAGAGACTGATGGATAGTACTAAGGATGTCTTAAATCTGAAAATCTGGTAAAATACAGAGCTGGGGTCAAGCCTAAGAGAAGCTGATGGGTAGCTCTGGGGCATGACCAGGGTGGTCCATATATTTTTCCTGTGTTGCCACCATGGTTTTGATATTCTAGCCAAGGAGAGGAGCTGGGAAGCCTGGGAGGTCACACTGATGGATGTGCCACTTTGAGGTTGTGACCCCTGAGGCTCCAGCAGTGAAAAGCCACCCAGAAGAATTGAGATTAAAGAGAGGAAGGACATACCACTGGCTGGCTGTTCCTCCAGGGCAATCAGAGTTGACTGGCTTCTCTGGAAATAAGCCACATGGCTACTGAAGACATAAATTTCTCTGGGGATAGAGAGAAAGGATACTCACAACACGTAAGGAAGAAAAAAATAAAGCAAATGCTTCACCCAGGTTTCCTAATGGAGCCAGCAATAACCACATAAACATCCCTCGGAATTAGTAGCCTGAAGTTTCTCTGTGGGCTCCCGAATCCTAATGAACACTCTTCTCTCTAACGCATCTACCACCTATGTGGTCAGAGGCCACAGAGCCCTTTCCAAGCCCATAGCTATCCTGCCTTGGTGGTGGTGCCGATGCAGGATCCAAGAAAAGAAAAGAGGTGTGTTAGATTACTCTCTGCCAGAGGAACTTGGGTGGTGGTGGCAGCGGGGTGTGTGTGTGTGTGTGTGTGTGTGTGTGTGTGTGTGTGTGTGTGTCTGTGTGTATCTGTGTGTCTGTATGTGTGTGTGTGTGTGTGTGTGTGTGTGTGTGTGTGTGTGTGTGAGAGAGAGAGAGAGAGAGAGAGAGAGAGAGAGAGAGAGAGAGAGAATGTATTGATGTAGGTGTGTTTGGGTGTGAGTATATGTGTAGGTATAGGTGTGAGAGCACATAAAGGTCTGAGATCAAACTTGGGTGTCATATCTTAGGCACCATGCACCTTGTCCGGTACATTTTTTATGGTTTATTTTGTTTACAGGATGCACATTGCCATGGCATGCCCGTGGAGTTAGGAGAAAGCCTGTGGAAGTTTTACCTTCCAATATGTGGCTTCCAGGGACTGAACTCCCATTTTCAGGCTTAGTGGCACATCATTGCTTGCTGAGCTATCTTGTTGGCTCCACTTGTTTTTTTCCCCCCTTTGAGGGAAGTATTTGTTTGCTTTTGTTGTTTGCTTTGTTTGGTTGTTTTTCTTTTTTCTTTCTTTTGGGAGGGGGGTGGGGGGAGACAGGGGCTTCACCTGTCTCTCCTACTCCAGCTCTGGGATGACAAGCATGTGCCAACATAATCAGCTTTTACATGGGTGCTGGGGATTGAACTCAGGTCCTCATGCTTGCTCAGCAAGGGCTTTGCTGACTGATTTAGCTCTCAGGAAATACTCTTTTCCAACTTAATGTACATGAGTAGGGACTGCCAGTTTGTCTGAAGGGCCAGGTCAGTTTGAGAAGAGTGCTTGGTACAGAATGCCAGCTGAAGATTTCAAAGGAGAAGATAAACATGTGTGAGCATGGTTCAAAAGGAATGTGCTGCTGCTGGCACTGTGGGAAATTTATTCAGTCTGGAGTTATCCACATGGGCCAAAGCAGGCTACTATGGGTAAAATCCAGAGTGAGAGATGGGAAAGAAATAAAATGCATCTACATTTTTCCCTACTGTGACAAGTGCACAGACTTACTCAGCAGTCACAGGGGCAGGTTATTGCAGAGAAGACAGGGAGTATGGAAAAGGCCATTTTCTAAATTCTACCCAGTCTCTGGAACTTAACTAAATTTACAACTTTGGTCAAATCATCTATTCATCATATATCCCAGCTTTACCATCTACGGAAAGTTGATGGAAACATCTAAGACTGTGTTAGAATGTTAAGGAAATCGCAGAGAGCAAGATCTTAGCATAGAGCCTGGTTCGCTGTGAGTACTGAAATAATGCTAACTATTAAAGATATAAGTCAGTCTACTAACAATATGGTATGCTAGTCCTAAACATGACACAGCAAAGTTTAATATAACATGGATGAGAAAAAAAAAAAAACCAAGGTGTAGATAAATGTCCTGCCTAAGGCACTAAGGAAGCCCACTAGACATGGGGTTCAGTTTTGGTTCCTCAGGTTTTGTGTTCTGCTTGGAGGGAGAGTGTTTCTTGTTTGTTTGTGCGGCAGGATTTGCTGTGCGGCCCCGGCTGGTTCTGACCTTGTCATCCTCTTACCACAGCCTCCTGTTTTCTGGCACTCTATCACCACATCAGTCATTATTACAATATTCATTTGCATATTTGCATGGGGTCTCACAATTAATATGTCAAAATCAAGAGCTTATTTTCTACCAAGGCCACCTTCTTCTATATTGGTCACACACACACACACACACACACACACACACACACCCCACACCACACTCACACACATGCATACATACACATTTTCTAACCTGGTATTTCCTATCTTAAGAGAACAAATGACTCATTCATACCCAGGAGAAAAAACAACCAGAAATCTCTTTACTTCCCCTTTTCCATGCCATCCACACCAATCTGTCAGTGAGACACCTACTTGGAACGTTATCTTGAATCAGCTTCTCACATGCTCCAAACTCAATCCAGACAACCTTCAGCTCTACCTGTACCCACTACAGCAGCATCCCTGGTTCCTCTCCTGCATAGAAGCCAGCTGCTGTCCCGCCAGGACACCCGCACACATGCCACACACGCAGCTTCCCCACTGGGTTTGGAAACAACGCACACAACTCCTTCCACATCTGTCCTGTGTACCCCTGCAGTCCAGCGTCCTTTCTCTCTCCTCTGCGGCTTGGACAGAAAGAAACACCAAGCAGCACTGTGCACACAGGGCACTGGCACGTGCTGCCCCTTCAAGAAACACTTACCCACGTGCCCTTCACTCACCACTGTGTAGTCAAGAATCTACTGAAGTGACCCACGTGGGGTCAGCCTTGTGTGGGGAGTATTTATAAAACCGCAGTTCCTTTCCTCTCCTTGTCATTTCTCTTGTTTACTTCCTTAGTACTTCCTGTTGCAGCAGACCACGGGTATTTGTATATTCTAATATTCCGTCTCCTCTGTTAAGGGTCTATGGCTGAAGACACTGCAGCAAGCATTGTTGGAGCTCCAGGCATACAGTATCAGCTGCCATATATATGAGTACTAAGAATACATTTTAAATGGGAGCTTATGAAGTCTATTTTAAAAATATAAAACTAGAAACCATTTAAAAATTTGGAATCCCTGGCTCTAAGTAAAACGAATGTTAAAAAAAATTCAAATTATTACACAACTGTGTGTTTTTAAAGATTCAATACTAGATTAAAAACCAGTATTAACTATGCTTATCTCTGAATAAGATATTAATGATCGTTTTCTGTTCTACTTTCATTATTACTTTTAGTTTCTCTTCAGTAAATAATTTATCATTTTAAGGCTTTAGAATAAAAACAAGTATCTAATAACGAATAGCGCTATTAAACCTTCGAAAGCACAAAACTGGGGTTGGAGAAATGTCTCAGCGGTTAATAGCACTTGTTCCACAGTCATGAGGATCAGAATTTAGATACCAGTACCCCCATCTCACAAATTTCTGAGTATGCCAGCTCTGAATAGCACGGACATGGGAGGATTACTGTCTTGCTGCCATTGAGATGAGAGACCTTGCCTAAAAGGAATGTGTAGCAAATGGTAGAAGAAGACACCCAGTGCCTTCTTCTGTTGAACGTATATACACCTATCTCAGGAACATACACAGAGAGAGAGAGAGAGACAGAGACACAGAGAGAGACAGAGACACAGAGAGAGGTATGTACATTTGTATGTGCACACACAGAAGCAGTCACACGCCCACACAGATGTATACACACAGAGAGAAGCAGACAGATGACAGCCCACTTCTCTCAAGGCTCAGGGGTCATTGAAGAAGATAGTTAAATAAAAACAAAGCACAAGGGAATGTACTATGGAAACACCATAATGAAACCCATCACTCTGTTTACCTACTTGAAAAATAAACTCACCAGAACCACCTGTAATACATACTGTATTCAAGCATACATATTCATGAACTTCAGTTGTCTGCTAAACTATAAATGAAGTCATAAGTCTTTTTAAATTGGGTTAATATAGTCTCAACTCTCTGACTATAATACTGTCAACTTGCAATTGACTAATCAAAGATAACTTATAAGCCTTACATTTAAAACATATTTACAAGTCACTTATAATTCAAAGAAGAAATCTGATTAAAATTGGAAGTTAGAACTCAATTTTAATCTCATATCAAGGCTTGTGATCTAGATAAAGCCTTAAATACAGGGAAATTATAGCTTTATTCTTGTAACAAAGAAGGAAGACTTAAAGTTCAGAAGCAGAGCTCCCACCTTAGCTGTGTCGAAGAGTCACCCCAAGAATGTGGAAGGAGGCGCAAAGGTTGAACAGATAATGTGAAATGGAATGTAAAAATACAATATAGAAGTACTGAAAAAAAAAACTAATAAGATGAACAAAGCTTCTGGTAAAACGAACAACTTGAGGCCTGGGAGGCGGACAGAGTATAAGGCTGTCCAGGTTAAGTGAGGTCCACGATCTTAGAGAGAGTAACCCACATGCTCTCACTCACCTGTGGGAGCTAGCCAGTAACATATGGGCACATGTGAAGAAACGTACAAGAAGAAGGCAGGCATAAAAATCAGGACGCATGCTTCCTGAAGGACAGAGGAAGGGATGTGGTCATGCAGAAAGGAGAGACCTTCTGTGGAGGATGAAATAGAAATTTCTGTTTTTCATCTTTGTGCTTTCAATGCTTACTATATCCCGTATGATTTGTAAGTGTTTTCCACAGTGTGAAACTCTTAGGTGTACAGCATGGTGAATTTTCACAGCCATGCATGCATCTATAACATTTTTACATAAAAGCTTTACCATGCAAAGCAAAGGAAAACATATTTTGAGACTGATGAGCAATTTGGACATACTTGTAAAAAACCATGTCCGTTACAAACAAATCCATCACCAGTTTATTTTTTGCTTTGAGGAAGTGGTTGTTCCGAGAAGAAATTCAACATTTCTGTTAAAATTCATATAACCACAAGAAACTTTTCAACATAAAATAGAGTTGCTTATAAAGTACATGCCATGTAAGTGGTCACGCTTTGGGACTGGTGTGGACTGTGGTGAGGGAAAGTCCGCTGCTTGGAGGAAAGACATCCAAGCAGCGGATACCAAGGGCTCCTCCAAGGATTGTTGTGTTTCAGGGTCCCTCTGTGGAGGAGCAGGCTCCATTCTTCTCACCCCACTCTTTATCAAACACAAACATTTTAAAATATTATCTAGCCCTTTACAATGCACTGGATTCCCCATAAACCTGATTTTTACCTTAAACGTTTCCTAGGGAAGTGAATTAAACTTTACTCCATGTCTTCTGCAATTAGTCAGCTTCCTGCTACAATAGCAAAGTACTTACAAGATCAGTTTATCAAGAGAAAACATTATTTAGCCTCACAGTTTTGGAGGCTTCAGTTCATCACTAATTGTCCCATCTTCATGTTTTAGGTCTGAG
>NW_026585587.1:2179446-2203205 GCF_907164565.1 Psammomys obesus
CTGAGCCATAAATAGAGCAATCTGACAGCCAATGATACTTGAAACAATATGACAGGACTCGTATGGATGGATAGGCAGGTACAAGAAGGCATCATAAAATGACAGACTCAAAAGGACTAACATTTTCTTTTTCCAACAAAATGGCGATCATCGTCTGTCAACTACTTCTACTTACATGCAAGCCTATCAAACACTGGAAATACTGATCATAAAGAAAAGGACATGTCTGCTCAAATGCAGAAGCATGCCTACTCTGTCTCCTCATATTGAAATGAAGAAGACCCTCCAAAGTTTCAAGACCATGTGCTGTTCTCAAAGATAATTTAGAAATATATATTATATAATAAAATATATAATTTAATATAACATATATAATATGATATAATATATGATATGTGATATATAATATATACCTAAATACATTAGTATATAAAAATATTTTATATAGCATACATTATATAATATAGACATATGTATGTATACAGATATATATATAGAGAGAGAGAGAGAGCTTTTCCTGTGAAATTAAATAGTTTCGTATGCTTCAGTTGTGAAATTTAAAATTATTTTGAATTCTCAGTCTTTCCTGGTATTTTCTAGGACACACAGAAAAACACTTTTACCCTAATGTCTGCTGAATTAATTCATTGTTAATCCTTTGGAAAATCACATTTGTTAATGATGTCTTGTAAGAGACAAGACTCTGGTCTCACATTGCCTCAAGGAGAAAGGCACAGAAAGCCGTGTGGTAGAAATGGGCATATGTTGTTTTGTTTTTAATCCTTGAAATTCATTCCTGCTAACGGAATGGAAGAGAGCATCACTCTATTTTCAGTCATTGTTATTCATGTTCTTGTCTTAGTCTATGAATAAATAGGCATACAGAGACCTTATTAATTATTTGTGGCCACTTAATTACTAAATTGGCAACTTAAACCATGAATTCCTGACTCTAGTCATCACATCTTTTTACCGCTTCATTTTTTAAACACTAAGCTATGTCTCTTTTGGTGTTGTTTTATATCCAAGAAAGAATGTGCATCAGACAACTGAAATGACGTCTTGTTTGTTCTTCTCTGGTTTCTAGATAGGTGAGAGTGAGAGGTGGTGAGATTTTATTACCAGCCTTCAGTGATTCTGTAATAAAGTCCTCTGCCTCTAACTGTGAGTAGCACATCCCAAAGCCCCAATGAGACAAGAATGATTACCTGATAGACAGGCCTGCTCTGCCTGGGAGGTGCATTCTGAGAAGCCATGACTAGGTTGGAGATAGAATGTAGCTCCTGGTCGATGGAGCTTTCTAGGATAATGAGAACTGGTACTAAATTGGAGGATTCATTTTATCTGCCTCTTTGGCAGGAAGGTCATTAAGATATGAGTCGAATCAAAGAAAAAAGGCAATAACCTGGACCCACACAGTCTAGTCTAGAGGGCTGGTCTGTTTAGTGTAGCAGGAAGTTTATGTGACATTTCACAGACACTATGAGGTATTGGGGAACAATGGTCAGTCTAAAGAATTTGCTCAGAGATTGGCTTACGTGGAATTAGACCCGGTGAGAAGAGTCAGGCATATTACAGACTCCCTGCTTCAATGCTGAGGACTGCTAAGAAGACCTCCACCCCTCCCACCCTGCCGCCCCACAACCCTCCTACCCCTCAACTATGTCACCCATCACCCCTCTACCCTGCCATCTCACCATCCCTTCACCTCCCCACTCCTCCACCCTTGATCCTTCACCCCTCCACCGTACCACCCTTCAAACCACCACCCACCACTCATCCACACTTCCACTTTGCCACTCTTCCACCTCCTCATTCTACCACCCCTCCACCTCTCCAACCCAACACCACGCCATCCCTCAATCCTTCAACCCTTCCACTCCCTCACTCCTCTACCCTTGCACCCTTTCCTGATACGTGAAATAATGTATCTGAGTCTCGCATGGTTGTGCTGGAGCCTTTCTTACCATGTGGCCTGCTGTAAAATGGAATTATCTTAGGAGATGCTGTTGGCTACGTCCCTTACAACAAGCCTACACTCGTATCTTTTTGGCAGTTGGAGGCATAGCCCTCAGTTCCAGGTCATGGGGGAAATGATGGGAGGGAATGCCGGCTGGTAAGGTAATCATTTCCAGACTTTCTCATTTTATTTGAGTCATCACCAAATAATAGGTTCTTGGTGGTTGTTGCTGCCAGTGGCAGTGGCATCTCAAGAGGACACTTCCTGATGTCATGGAAGAGAACCATGCATATGGAAAGAAGTTCAGCTGGGCAGAGCTGAGAAAAAAATGAGATGAGCAGTTTTGTAGCCGATTCATCCCAACCCTGGAGCCAGACCCAGAAGACCTCGAAGGCATCTCTGCTTGGAGACAAGAAGTGGTAGTTGTGACAGTTTGAGCTTCTGCCCCAGGGTAGTGTGTTCTAGAACATCATCCAGAAAGCCCAAAGGTTCTAAGTTACAGAAGTGTGGTAACAAATCAAATCACCCTTGAATCATCTTCTGAAAAACTGTACTTTCCCTATCACATAATAACAGAATCGTAGAGCATAAAGGAACCTCAATGGTTGCCTGGTACGGCCATTTTCATTTCACAAATGAACTCGCCAGCAAAGAATGTTGGACATGGGCCATTTGCATCCTGTTTAAGAAGCCAAAGATCTCCAAAAAGGCAGCAAAAAATATTTGTTGTTATCTGGTTCCAAGTCCCTAATCATGGGTCCCAGTTCCTGCTCATCTTTCTGTGTGTGAGGGTGAGGGTGAGGGATAGGGGTGCGTATTTCTGCATTTGTCTCTATCTATTCATAGATAGCTCTCTATACACATATGTATGAAGATACATATGCATACTTATACACACATATATTTGTGAATTAGTGGAGAGTTCAAGATTGACAAATAAGAAACACATAACTGGTTTTACTGTAGCTTCTTGTTTAAATACTAAGAGGGAATGCGCTAAGTCCAAAATTCAAGATAAAACTGGAAACAAAGGAGATTCTAATTTTGCTGTAAAATATAACTCCATTGCACACCAGTCCCACAGCATTAACTGGCTGTAACAGGGGCAGGTATACAAACTGATGACATAACAACTTCAAAGCTCAGAGTGGAGATTTAATTCTCACTGATTAACTTATATGCAAAAGATAGCATCTTCAAAAAATGGCGCTGGTCTTACTGGATGTCTACATGTAGAAAAATGCAAATAGACCTATATTTATCACCCTGCACAAAACTAAAGTTCGAGTGGATCAAAGACCTCAACACAAAACTAGACACACTAAATGTGTTAGTAGAAAAAGTGGGGAAGAGCCTGGAACACATTGGCACAGGAGACAACTTTCTAAACAGAACACCAACTGTATAGGCTCTAAGAGCAACAATCAATAAATGGAACCTCATGAAACTGAAAAGCTTCTGTAAAGCAAAGGACACTGTCATCAGAACAAAATGAAAGCTTGGAGACTAGGAAAGGATCTCCACCTACCCTATATCTGACAGAAGGCTAATATCCAGAATATATAAAGAACTCAAGGAGTTAAAAACCAACACATCAAGTGATCCAATTAAAAATGGGGTACAGAGCTAAACAGAGAATTCTCAAAAGAGGACCATCAAATGGCAGAGAAACACTTAAAGAAATGCTCAGTATCCTTAGTCATCAGGGAAATGCAAATTAAAATGACCCTGAGATTTCACCTTATACCCATCAGAATGACTAAGATCAAAAACTAGAGTGACAACACATGCTGGAGAGGATGTAGAGAAAGGGGAACCCTACTCCACTGATGGTGGGAATGTAAACTTGTACAACCACTCTGGAAATCAATCTGGCACTTTCTCAGACAACTAGGAATAGCACTTCCTCAAGACCCAGCTATACCACTCCTAGGCATATATCTGAAATATGTTCAAGTACACAAAAAGGACATTTGCTCAACCATGTTTGCAGCAGCTTTATTTGTAATAGCCAGAAGCTGGAAACAACCCAAATGTTCCTCAGTTGAGGAATGGATACAGAAATTGTGGTACATGTACACAATGGAATACTATTCAGCAATTTAAAACAAGGGAATCATGAAATTTGCAGGCAAATGGTGGGATCTAGAAAAGATCATTCTGAGTGAGGTATCCCAAAAACAGAAAGACACACATGACATAGATTCACTTATAAGTGCACATTACACATATAATATAGGACAAACATACTAAAATCTGGATACCTAAAGAACCAAGAATGAGGACCCTGGGTAAGATAATCAATTCTCATTTAGAAAGGCAAACAGGATGGACATCAGAAGAGGGAGAAAACAGGGAACAGAACAGGAGCTTACCATAGAGGGCCTCTGAAGAATCTACCCAGTAGAGTTTTGAAGCAGATGCTGAGATTCATAGCCAAACTCTGGGCAGAGTGCAGGGAATCTTATTAAAGAAGAGGGAGATGAAAGACCTGGAGGGGACAGGAGTTCCACAAGGAGTGCAACAGAATAAAAAATCTGGGCACAGAAGTCTTTTCTGAGATGGATACTCCAACCAAGGACCATGCATGGAGATAACCTAGAACCCCTGCTCAGATGTAGCCCATGGCAGCTCAGTATCCAAGTGGGTTCCATAGTAAAAGGAACAGGGCTGTCTCCGACATTAACTCAGTGGCTGGCTCTTTGATCACTTCTCCCTGAGGGAGGAGGAACCTTACTAGGCTGCAGAGGAAGACAATGCCAGTCCTGATGAGACTTGATAGGCTAGGGTCAGATGGAAGGAGAGAAGGACCTCCCCTATCAGTGGACTGGGAGGAGGGGCATGGGAGGAGAAGAGAGAGGAAAGGTAGGAATGAGAGGGGACAAGGGAGGGGCTACAGCTGGGATACAAAGTTGATAAATTGCAATTAATAAAAAATAAATAAAATTGAAAAATAAAAACATTTACATAACATAACTGAGTTTTTAAAGAAACCAAAACTTCTAGTACAAGGACTGAGGACTGACTCTAAAGAAATGAGGATGTGGTCTGGGGAGGTGGCTCCGTGGATAGAGGCACTATGTGCAAGTCTGCCCTTCCCTTTGCTTCTAGAACCCACACTAACTCTTTAGAAGTTGTATGTGATGGCATGTATCTGTAGTCTAGTGTAGAAAGAGAAAGAGCCATCACCCAGAAGCTCATGGGCCAGCTCGTCAGGAGCTCAAGAAGAAACAAGAGGGGCCCTGCTCCAGCAAGGTGGAAAGAGAGAAATAGCTCCCAAAAGTGATCCTCTGACCTCCACACATGTGTGGTGATATACCCTCCCCCACACATATGTGCACACACACCTCCATACACATATGTGCATGGACATAGACATTGAATAAATGAATAAAATTTAAACTCTTTATTAAAAAAAAAAGTCTGCCAAAGAAATAAAGATAACTGTTAAAAATCAGAAAGCCTCAAGAAGATGAAAATGGGTAGTTCAAAGAGAGGAGAAAATAAGGACCTAGAATGACAGTTTACATTAAAAATGAAAAAAATAATGTCAAGCAGAAATCCTAAAGCTGAAGACTTCAATGAATAAATAATGCAATGTTAAGTATCAACAATAGAATTTACCAAGTAGCTTATGAAAAGAAAGTCATATACATGGGAGTTCCAAGATGAGTAACTGAAGAGTTCTCAGCAGAAATGGATTAGGCCAGAGCAGAACAGATGTTGTATTTGCAGTGCTGACTTTAAAAAGGCTACCAAAATAAAAATAAAACAGTAAAGCTTTTCTTCAAAATGAGGCAGGGATGAAGCTGCAGCTCAGTGGTAGATCACTAGCTTTCCACCCACAAGCTCCTTGGTAGGATCCAACCCCAGTGTTACAGGAAGGGAAAGGAAGAGACAGTAGAAAAGGAAAGGAGTGGTAAGGATCCTCCTCCCCCATCTCCAAGCATTTCATCACTACCAGATCTGTTCCACCAGAAATGCTAAAGGAAGTACTCAAGCTCCAAGAACAGGATGCTAATCAGCATCACTAATCATTGAGAAATTTAAAATAAAAATCACAATCATTCTGGGTATGGTGCTTAACACCTTCAATCCCAACTATTGGAAGGCAGATGCAGGTGGATCTCTGTGGTTCAAGCCCAGTTTGGTCTACATAGCAAATTCCAGGACAGCCGGGAATACAGTGAGAGCCTGTCTCAAAAAATATATCACAATCATATCATTCTGTTAGAAAGCCTATTATTAAGAAGAAGAAAAGATGCATTGGCAAGTGTGTACAGTAAAGAGAACCTTGGGTATTTTTAAATTTAGTAAATTAAATTTAGTAAATACATTGTAGAAAAAATACAAATATCCATCAAGACATTAAAGATATAGCTATCATACCATCCAGCATTCCCACTACAGGAGACGTAGTTGAGGGAAATATAATGATCATGTTGACAGGATATCTGCTTTTTTATATACTTTTTTATATACTTTCTTTTTTATTATAACACCACTCACAGGAGCCAAACTATGAAATAAACATCAATTTGCATGAACAAGTGAGTGAATTAAAATAAAAATGTGGTCTCTCTATATATATAAAATAGGATACTACTTAGCTATTAAGAAGAAACGGATGTGGCCCAACCTGAGACCTACCTGTAAGAGAGAGCCGACTGCTGGCGCTATCAAAGAAACTCTGCTATGCTTGCAGGTGGGAGGCTAGTTGTCCTTTGACAGGCTCCATCCAGCAGTGGCTGGAAACAGATGCTGAGACTCACAGCCAAACATTAGTCAGAGCAATGGGAGCCTTGTGGAAAAGTGAGGGGAAGGAGCTCCAGAAGAGGACCAACAGAATCAACGAACCAGGCCCAGGGTCACTTGCAGAGACTGAAGCACCAACAAAAAAATCCATGCATGGACTAGACCTAGTGTCCCTACACATATGTAGCCAATGGACCAGCTTAGTCTTCATGTGGGTTCCCTAGTAAAGGGAGGAGGAGCTGTCTCTAGCATGGACTCTGCTTGTTTTTTAATCACTTCCCTCTGGCAGGGCTGCCTTGCCCAGCCTCAGTGGAAGAGGATGTACTCAGTCCTGGTGTGACTTGAGGGGTGGGTTGGTGTGAGGGAGTCCCTTTTCTGAGGAGTAGGAAAGGGAGGATAGGTGGAGGAGAAAGAGAGGGGACTATCATCAGGATATAAAGTGAATAAATAAAAATATAAAAAGAAAAGAAAAGAAACCGGTGATGCAGCAGGTAGGAGACCTGACCCTGGAAGGGAAGGGGGAATGAGTGAGCCAACCCAGAGGCCATGGATGTGGGAGAGCCAGACCTGCCACTTGTCTACCATGTGGTGAGATGAGTTAAGATGAGATGCACCTCCCTCTTGCCACTTGTCACCTCAGGCAGGCAGGATAGCTGGCCTCAAGGTCATCAGAGAGGGAGAGCTGGCCCTGCCCCTCACCTTCTGCAGCACTTGAAAGTGCAGACCTTGTACCTTGCCTGGGCGGCATAGCAGAGCTGTCCCTGATGTGGGGGTTACTGATGAGCCAGCCCCTAATGCATGACTGTGGGGTAGCTAGCCTTGCCTCTTGTCTGCTGTGTGGTGATGTGAGTGAGGGAGAGATCCCTTTTATTCTCTCCACAGGTGGTAGGTGGGAGAGCTGGCCCTGACAGGGTCATGAGAGCAGAAAAGCTGACCCTGCCCCTCACTGGCTATGGCACACGAGATCAGGCCTTGTACCTCACCTGGGCAGTAGAGCTAGCCCTGGGTGTGGGGGTTGCTGGAGTTGACTCTGAAGGTGTGAGAGTGGGAAAGCTAGAGAGCCAACCAGCTCAGATAACTCTCAGGTCCAGATCCAGGCATTTGAGTTGGCACATCCCAATATCTAGCCCATCGATGAACTGTTGGAGAGCATGAAGGGTCCAGTCCTACAGATACAAAACTACAATATCTCCATGACACAGGGCAACAACAGAATATCCGAGAGGAGTCCCATAAGGTTTCAGCATTGACAGAGTAGTGGAAGCCAGAGGCCTTGTTCCAGACCAATGAGCCATTGCAATGAACATTTATAAGCAATGAAAATCAGACAAAAACGGTATACCGAGGAACAAACTGTGACACAACCATAGCTTCCACAATGAGATTGTTGGTTTGTTTGTTTTGTTTTTCTGTTTGGGGTAGGGAGAAGGTACAAGGGGAGGGGGAGATTAGTGGGATTGGGATACATGATGTGAAATTCATAAAGAACCAATAAAAAGTTATAAGAAAAGAAACAGGTGGGTGAATCTTAAATATAATTGGCATACACAGTAGGATACTATTCAACCATTAAAAAGAAGAGAAATCTGTCATTTGAGACAATTTGAAAGAATCTGGAGGACTCTGTATAAGTGAAATAAGACAAAGACAGATGTTGCATGGTCTCACTCACGTACAGAATCTAAAACAGAGACTCTCATAGAAATTGTCAAATATCAGTTTCAAAATTCTAAGGCAGTTGATAGTATGGGAACGAGTCCTGAGGATGTCAAAAGGAACAAATATTCAGTTAGATAAAAAGGAACAAATATAGGAGATCTACCATAGAGCATGATGAATACAGTTAATGATATGCTGTATTCCTGACAAGTTGCTAGGAGAATTGAAGCAGAGAATCATGCCACCAACATGAGGACTAGGGATGTCTAGTTAACGCAGCAATGACAGAGCCTTTGGTTAGCACAAGCAAGAGCCCTCAGAGAGCCATGTGGGGTAATGCACATGCTAAATAGCTAGATACACTCATTCCACGATTCTGTACAGCGTCATGCTGTACATGATAAGTACATGAAATTTTGTCCATTAATTACAGACAATAATAAAACAGAAACACATACAGTAAGATTTGATATGTGAACTTCTGAGGTAAACGCCAGACTGGGAATGCCACTAAGTGTCGGCAACATCTTGAGGTATTTCCTAAACAGTCTGCGCCCTAGAAAAAATTTGATCCTCTGGAAAAAAAAAAAAAAGTCAAGGTAAGATATTTCATATCAGATACAGCAAGATATCTATCCATAAGCAAAGAACAGTGGTATTTTGCTTGGCTTTCCATTCTGCTCCAATTTTTCCTCCCATCTTTTCTTGGCTGAGAAAGAAGTTTGAACAAGCCAACCGTGGAGTTTTGCTGACAATGAAAGTTACAAGTTGGCAGAGCACTGTATTTCTTGAAAACGATGTTTGCTGGGCCCTGGGCCTCATGGGTAAAAGAAAACTGAGAAGAGCCCTGGCCCTGGGTACAATCCAAACCTACACAATGAGAGGGCCACGCAGCCTGCTGATTCCACTGGGGACAGGTTCAAGGTGTTATGTCTTAGAATAGTCATTAGTTCAGCTTCACTGGGATTTTGGCAGGATAGCATTGCCTCAGACTGAAAAGATTTAATTTGTCTATAAAAATAATTACAGATAAACTAAAGTCTTCATAATTATTCGTTTCTACGTAGGAAGGACGTGTGTACATGCATACTTGGTGAAGAGGAGAGACAGCGATTCGAAGAACTGCCTCCATTGCACAGCAGGAGCTGTGTAGTACTTCCTCATTTCTTTGCGCATCACTGTACTTATCTCTTTCCTCCTGACTTTCCATCTAAAATGTCTCATGTGTGGAACCTTTGCCCCAGTTTTCCCAACCCTGCCCCCTCACCAGAATCCTCTGTGTATCCCCCACTAAAGACATTCCCAAGTCTTTACTGTCAGTCATATGCCCTCTTTAAGGCCTCCTAGAACCCTGCATGTTTCTGACGCTACTGGAGCATTTTTCCTTCTCCGATGTGTGGCTTTGCATCTGGCACACTGATCTACCAGATGTGTCAATGGAGTCTCCTCTCTGCCTACAGCAGCGGATAAACCCCAAGGCCTCGCCCAAGCTAGGCAAGTGCTCTACCGCTGAGCTATGCCTCCAGTCACTTCTTTGGAAGCCTTAGTTGGAGACAGGGTCCTGTCAAATTGTTAGGTTGGTCTTGAACTCATTATATGGTCCAGCCTAGCCCTGACCGTACAATATTCTTGCCCCAGCCTGCTGAGAAGTCAAGATTTGGGATGTACACTGCCACACCAGGCTGAAACCTTGACTGCTTGTACACTCGTGTCCTTGTGTCGTATCTGCTAAATACTAAAAATCTTTCATGTGGCTCCCAGCTCTTAGGGACCTACAGTACTATATGTAAAACAGTTCATAGACCACGGAATAGTGAGGGTTCAGAAAATATTAATTTACTGTCTATTTGAGCCTTGCAGGTGGTACATGACATCCTTAATTTTTTATTTCTATTTATTTATTTATACCTTTTTTTCTTTGGTTTTTTTGAGACAAGGTTTCTTTGTTTGTGGCCGTAGCTGTCCTGGAACCAGGCTGGTCTTGAATGCACAGAGACCTGCCTGCCCTGCCTCCCAAGTGCTGGGATTAAAGGGGTACACCACCTCTCCCACCAGTGTTCTTTAAGTAAGGAAACATACTCAGACATGATCCTGGTAACAAATGGAGGCCAAACTTCAACCAAAGCTTCGCAATGCCCTTTTCTAAGTCAGAGCTCAGCTGGCAGCTGGAGTAACCTGTGCTTCCTGCAGCCGAGACCACACTGAGAACATTCTAGGTCTGTCCAGAAGCAGATAGAAACGTAACATCATTACTTCATCAAGTGTCAAAGGCTACTCCTTAGCCGACGTGCAATCTCCTTGTCTTTAGGATAAGTCAACAGCTGTGACAGCAATGGCTCAGATGAATGAGTTTGCTGTGTCAGGGCTCCCATGCTTCTATGAGGCCATTCCATCAAGCTACGATCAATGAAATCTAACAACAAAACAGTACTGCTTATGCATGGCAGACTCACCACCATTTGCACTGGCTCACACCTGTAATCCCAGCACATGAGAGGCAGAGGCAAGAGGATCACTGTGAGCTTGAGGCTAGCTGGTGCTGCCTAATGAGTTCCAGGCCAGCCAGGGCTACAGAACAAGTCCCTGTCTCAAAACAAAATAAAATGCCATGAAGAAGAAGAAAGCTGACTCACATGGAAGGTATAGTCTTTGGTCACAAAATGAAAGCTTGAGGATTGGTGTCCCAGCAAAGGAGAGAGAAAGGTTGGGGGAAAAAATGAGCAGAAGACAGTAGGACAGCATTGTAGGGCCTATGACCACGGACCCTACATAGCAGCCTGAGCAGCCCACCTTAGGATTTCTTATGTATAAAGAATGAGCATACCTTTAAATTATTTAAGCTTCTGTTATTTTTTTTATTGCAGCATTTCTGATACAGCCACATACTAAGCAAAGGGAAAAACAGTGCTGGGACCATTTGTTACTGTTTCATCCTCCAAGTGAGAACCTGAGATA
This sequence comes from Psammomys obesus, assembly GCF_907164565.1. Taxonomy (NCBI): domain Eukaryota; kingdom Metazoa; phylum Chordata; class Mammalia; order Rodentia; family Muridae; genus Psammomys; species Psammomys obesus. The sequence continues at coordinate 2,190,776 of NW_026585587.1, forward strand.
AACCTGTCCTTCCTGGGGCGAATTCTGAAGCAATCCCTGGAGAGTTTGAATTGTCACTACCCCAACTGGTCAGTGCGGCTTCGTCTGTGGGAAATGTGTCCTTTAGGAACACATCAGAGTGAGATTCATAAAACAGTCTGGGGTCATGTTCTGCATCAAGCTTTTAATCAGCAGCATTTTTGGGGGGTGATTCTATGCAGAAGAGGGAGAGGATGACTTCTGAGGCAGCGTCCTCTTGTGGAGGCAATGGAATACGAATGTTTAAAACAAGGCGTGGCTCGCTTAGGCCTCATCCCTTTGCTCTGTAAACATCAAAATCAAGGAGTGTTTGTTATAAGGAGCCTGATGCTCTCCCCTTGCTCTTCTCTGCTCTCCTCCTCACCCACAAATCTTCAGATAAAGCTAATTGAACCGACCAAGAGCCCACGTCATTGAGATGGTCTTTCCCCTGTTGGGTGGGATCACGTGACCCATTAGCCTCCTTCGGTGTTTGTGTATGTTAGAGGGTAAATTAAGCCAGGCCTGCCTCAAGAAAGCAGGTCGAGTAGCCATCTCATCCTCCTTCTGATTTGGAATTTCTTTTTCAAATGAGAGTACATTAAAAAACTTGGAACCTGTCCTCAAGTTTTAGATGAGGTGGTCCAAATGCTCATGCATACACACACACACACACACACACACACACACACAGAGTGATGATATCTAGTAGCTTCCTCTTCTACAGTACCTCTATCCCTTGAATATGAAAACACCCCAAAGGTACCACGTAGGCTGAGGGCAAAGTAAACAGTATTCACTGAGGCTACTTACTTAAACTTCATCCCTTCATCCAGAGTTTCCTGACACTGCTAGAAATCCAGGGTCTGGAACATCATCTCTATTCTCAGTGTCCTGTTGTGCTCTGAGTATAACTGAAACAGCCCAGTATGTGGGATGGATAGAGTGATGGTGGGGTGGAGCCACAATTATAAGATAACTAAGCTGTGGGCATTTCAGCTTCTCTTACGACCATGAAACATTTTCAAATGCTGACATTACTCCTTTTATTACGGTAAGCTCAACTGGGGATACAGTATTCAGTCATTCGAATGGGTCAGTTTAAACAGAGGTTGATCACAGTGGAGTCATTCATATTACATATTTTCTGCTCCACCCCTCCAACCAGTCCTTTCCTCGAAAGGCAGTAGTGATCAGGAGCACCGCCTGCCTCACCTCTCATATTCAAATCTTTCTTCATCACCCCACTCATCTCTCCTCCCCATCTCCATTTCTCTCCACATTCCAGGCCTATCAGTAGCATGCCAGGTAAAGTCCTCAGAGCTTGCTGAGTATCTGTGAGACATCCGTATGTATGCCCAGGCTTCAGGACACACTACTGTGTAGGTTCCTGGCCCATACTTCTAAGAGAGCCGGGTGAGCCTTGCCACCATCCATCCCAGTAACTCACAACCAGAGAAGCTGAAGGGGACATGACACCAGGAAGCAGGTGGTTATCTGGGCCCCGCCTCGCCACGTCCTTCCTCACACAGAAGCTATTTCAAAGAGAGCTACTTCTCAAGCTGCGTGTTGGGGATGAGGGAAGGCTGTGAGAAGTTTGGCAATGGTAAAAGGTTTCAGAACACATAGAGACAGAAAAATAACCGATGTAGGATATCTCTGGCAGGACTCACCTATGACGCACCGAGTGGTGTCCCTGCTGCCTTGGTTCTGAACCCTCGGCATGTGCGCTTGCATTGCCCATGCATTCAAGCCACAAAATGCCTATGCACACTTCTGGGAACCCCCTGGCTCAGGCTCAAGGGCTTTTGCCACACACTCAAAGCTTGCTGCCCTTATAGGAACACAGCGGCTTGCTTGCAGAGAACAGAGACAAGACGGTCGGTACTTCCCTACTCCCGCTCCTCAGCATGTAGAGGCAAGTTAGTATTTGCTTGGCTTGTGCTATGTTAGAATTTAAAACTGTTGTTTGAATTTCTGACCTGAGTTTCACCTTTTAAAAAAAAAATCATTAAATGAATTTTGGCTTGGAATGAGCACAGAATTCCTAATATTTTCTGAAATGTTCCCAAACACACTTCTGCCATTTTTGTGCACACTATGGTGTGATTATCAAATCAGACATCGATCAACTGTGAAGAACATTGCTGCTCTACCACACCCTGGTGTATCAGATAGTCATCCACGAGTTAATTCTATATGTAAAAACAAACAACTGCGTCCATCTCATTAGGAAATGAACTTCCTTTCATCATTATGAAGCGGCAAAATAATACACATGCCAAATAACTCTTCTACAATAAAATTATCTCTGATTTATTATCAGCAAATATTTTATTTTTATAGCTTTTTCATATACCTAGATGCCCAGATTTACATACAAGGTTTCTCAGGCAAAGGGGTCATGAATGGCAAAAGTTGGAAGAAGCTCTGACCTGCACCATGGCTCACCAACAGTTCACTTGTGAAGAGCCAGGATCTGGGTTTTACTCAAAAGTGCCAATCGTTAAGGCTTGGCTCTAGCATGGTGCTTTCAGATGAGGTAGAGCCTTAAAGAGTTGGGGACTTGTAAAAACTCTTCAGGAACTTGGGAGCACCTCCCATGGTGAGTCCCCAGCCCCCCTCTCTGTCTCCTGTGTGCTTTCCAACCATGACACAGCAGGCTCTGTCTACCAGGTGCCAGTTTCAAACCAACAAGGACAGCCAATCGTGGACTGAAACTTCTGAAACCAAAGGACAAAACAAACCTCCAATACCATACGCCAAAATAAGCCCGTGAAACTGTGAACCAAAGAAAACGTTTATGTGCTCAGTTCTTTAATGTAGTAACTGAAAGCCTACTAATGTAGGTGACTTGATGAGTAGGTGGTTATTGTCCTTATAAAAATTCTATTGTGGACACTAAAATGTGGATTTTAATAAGATATTTCTATGTCACAAAATATTCTTATTTTTGTTGTTGTTGTTTTAAACTATTTCAGCATGTAGGGGAATTGTTCCTAGCTTGCAGTTAAGAGTAAGTGGGACTGTATATGACCCATGGGCTACAGCTTGTCAACCCTGGCAGACCTACTGGATACATTTTTCCTGTCTGCCTGTGAAACACACTTAGCAATTGCCTACATTTTTACTATATTTAATTCATACTTTGTCATCAAATAATTCAGTAGCCTCAGAAGCTAGCTCAAGTTAATTTTGGAGCAAAAGAGGATGCACCGAAAATAATGCGGTAATCATTTCACTTGGTGAAGAATGGTTGTTATATATTAAATCTCTCTCATATAAATTTTCTACACAGACATTAATCCTATAGAGCAAAGTGAGGCATGCATCAATCACAGCACACTGCTGGCTTGCTTCCTTAAGTGCAAATAACCCCAGTTACGTCCCTTATTTTGCTCTATGATATTACTTTATTTGATTTTTGACATGTCAAAATTCTTATGGACCTCAATATATCTCCTCATTCACATCTCCTCCGTAGTAATAAAATCTTGGTCAGGTAGTGCTCGGAGCTCTTCAGGAAAACTTCCAGGAGGAAGTGAGCAGTTCATTGACATTCGTTAAAAATACCTCACAGGGCCTTCAAATACCCAAATGCACAATACACCAGAAAATTATTTTTCTCATGAAATAGAATAAATATAGCTCAAAACTTTAATGTCCCTTTTTGGGTCCTTTGTAAGTCATAAATACAGGACCAAAGTCATTGATATGGCAGTTTGCTCCTTTTATGGGGTTTCTGTAAACATGAAGAGGAGACAAAAACAAATAAATTAAAAGTGAACAGTGGCCATCTGTAGAGGTCTGTGCCTGGGTTAAGTGACTCAATTCTACGTGTCCGCCCCACAAAAGGCATTACTCAAGTCAATGTCCTAGCAAGATTATAAGTTAGACCATTTCCCAAGCATTTAAAGACCGTGGTGAAATTGCTGGTGCTAAATCTATGGCTGGTGAGCGTCCAGGGAAGAAGGATCACCTGTATTAAGTTACAGCACCATGGCCACAGTGTCAGATAATACAGATAAGCGTTCCCAGGGGGTTTATGTCTGCATGGGGCACCAGGTAAGCTGCCCTCTTCTGTATCGACAGTTGAGGCTACGATCCAGGAGCCAGAGGCAAAGGCTTAGCCAAAAAATTTTCCAGATGTGACTAAGAGAGCAAGCTGTCTTCTTATAAAACCTTCCTAGCGAAACCCGGCACTTACATCAGAGTTATTAAAGCCACAGGAAAAGTTGCCCGTAAGAGCTGTTCTAACCCCAAGATTTTATGGCTCATATGTGGCTATGGCTGAGAATTATGACACAGAGAATTAAACTAATTCTGGAGAAGCTTGAGATAACTTTAATTTTCCAACCCTTTTTTTTCGCCTTGATGCAGAGCATAAGTATGAAGAAAGATGGGAGGACAGCTGATTTTTAGAGAAAATGAACCCTGCACCACCTGTGAAACTCAGCTACCAGCTTCCTGAGCTTGTCTTTTATTGACAGGGAGATGAAACATAGAACCACAAGCCCCAGCATTCACTGTAAGATGTAGGGAATAAAGGGGACTGAGTGGGGGCTGATGTGTTCAGACAGTTTTTCCTGTGTATACATTTTTTTTTTCCTCAGCATAGCTCCCTAAACTTTTTTGAAATCCCACCTATGACCTTAAGGGGTAATTCTTCCCCCATCTCAAAAGAGCCTTCAATTGCTCATGCTCGGCAATGAAGAAGATCTGGAATCCCAGTCAGACCAGGCAACTGCTCTCTGCTTAACACAACAGACCACAAAGTAAGGAAGGCATTACAGGACGCACTGCTGGCAAAGCTGCCCTCCCCTTTCCTGACTTCACCTCTTCCTGCAGCACTCCTGGATTTTGCTCTCCCAAAGCACCCACTCTTACTCTGACCCTCTACAGTATCCCCAAGCTCTTCCCACTCTGCTTTTATTTCTGTTCAATAGTTACTTTTCATTTTTTGTCACCACAGAATCTCACATCAGCTCCAGGAATATAATTTATTTACATGGATAGACGAAAGGTAATGAATGGTATTAATAGAATCCCCAAGCACTTCCTAAAAGTCAGTGTTTATTCTTAATTAGAGAAAAATGTCTTGGTTGGATATAGTGGCCTATGCCTATAGGCTCAGCTACTCAGGAAGCTTGGACTCAGAGAGGAGTAAAAATTCATACCAGGAATTGGGGACCATCTCAGAAATTTTGCATTAGAAGGAGTTTCTTCAAGTACATGAATATATCACCACGCAATGGCAAAGCATTTGATGTGATTTCATAAAACTTCCTCTGTGGCAGCTACATTTTAGCAGGCCTACTAGCTGGCTCATCCTGTGGGACCTCGCCATTCCACTAGGCCAAGTCTCCAAGACAAGGCAAAAATCAAGATTATTTGCACCTATAACAATGACTTTGAAGTTGTATAGTTTTGAAAACTATTCAATAAATGATCCTTAAATTTTAACAGCCAAGAAGACATAGATATTATAATGTGATCTCGCAAAAAGAAAAAAAAATGGAGTAATTTTCTACCTTACAAATATGGTTAGGGTGCCTTTGAGCAGAAAGATATAGAAAACCTTAATGAAGGTTAAATTTAACACAAGTTCTTTCATTTCTGGCCTGGAATTTGCAAGGAAGAAAAGCTGGTGAGAATTATCCTGATTTCACTTGTGGTCAAGCAATGATTAAATAAATAAATGAATAAATAAATAAGATAGAATTATGTAGAATGTTATATCTATTGTTCCATCTGGAGCTCAGATAGAAATTCAATTTATAGGTGACCTCTACTCCATAATGAAATCAAAACATATTAAATAAATACATATAGAAAATTTTAGACACTGGCAGAGAGTAGTATTTTTAAGGTTAAATTAAATGTAAAAATGATACATATTAATGGAGTTCCGTGTGAATTTTTGAGATATGTGTACACTGTATAATGCTTGAATCATATAAAAGCACAAGTAACCCTAAACAACCAAAATAATCTTGAAACAAAGAAAAATCAGGAGAAGTTGTACTACCCGACTTTAAAGGCATAATGATGAAACAGCATGGCATTAGCACAAAAGAGAGGTACACAGACCAGTGAGGTAGCACTGAGTACCCCCAAATAACCTCTCTCATCTGCAATCAACTGATTTTCAGTGAAGGCTCTAAGGACACATTGGAGAAAGGTCAGTCTCATCAAGAAACTGAACAGAGAAAAGGGAAAAGCCACATGCCAAAGAACAAAATGAGATCCCTATGTCTCATCAACTACAGAATGAAACATTGATATTCTGCCTTAAGAGGCCACCATCTTACCAAGTGAGGCACGAGGAAGAGACTGAAGAATCATTTTCCTGAGGCAGACAGTGGGCAAAGTCCTTCGACCCAGGGTACCAGACAGAGGACAAAGCCAAGATTCAAAGTTTTAACCACCCAGAACTGAGGGAAGTTCACGTCGACAGGACAAAGCCCATGGATGGTGCTTAGCGTTCATTCCTTTTAGTTAGAATCACACTAAAAACATGCTTTCTAATAAGGAAAGGTGTATGGACCAGCTTTAGCTGCAGACCGGTTGGTTGTGGACGAGCTCTGGGTGATGTCTAGAATGTGGCAGCCCCATAAAGAGGGGGAGTTGACACAGGCTCCAGATTACTTTGTCAGTATTTGTCATGCACACTCGGATCTGAGTTCTTTAACTCTCTGTGAGTCTGTCCACCTCAGGAAGGGAATTCTCCTCAGGCTCTAGCTCAGTTCTCAACCTTCCTAGTGCTGCAACCCTTTAATGCAGTTCCTCATGTTGCAGTGACCACCCCCCATAAAATTATTTTTGCTTCTGCTTCATAACTGTAATTTTGCTGCTGTTATTGTGAATTACAATGTAAATATCTGTGTCTTCCAATGGTCCTTGGCAACCCTGTGATGGAGGTCACGACCCACAGGTTAAGAAGCACTGCTCTAGATGTCATAGTAATAAAATCCAAAACAGGATGTGGCTGATACAGACAGCCTTTCATCTCATTAGGATATGTACTAGCCAGTGAATTAGTATAATCAACAGCTGCCAGCTTTGCTTTGCTCTGAGAATCCCAACTTCTGCAAGCAAAAGGAAACATTGAAAAGAAAAAGCATGTAAGCTGCAGCCAGCCTAGCAGAAGCTGAGGTAGGAAATGAGAGCTCCGTGCTGCGCCCAGCGCAGCGATAGCTCGGCTGACAACCTCTAATACTCTAATACTCCACACTGCCAGCAGTTCAGTGTTAGGATTTCAATGTGAAGGGTCCCCTGCAAGATGATATGCTTGGACACTTGGTCCCCAGATGATGGAGCTGCCTGGGGTGGTTGTAGGACCTTTCAGACACGAAGCCCTCCTGGCTGAGTCCAGGCTGTGGAGACAGAGATAGGGAGTTACTGTTTGGTCCCTGTTCGATCCCAGCCTCTCTGCTTCCTGCTCTGCTGGTGTCACACTGAAGGCTCCCGTCACCACACGTAAGCCCCAGGCATAAAACCATAATACCAAATAATCTCCCATAAATTGCTTCTTGTTCAAGATGATGTTCGTTTGTCCAGTTTGGCTTTTCAATTTGGGGCTGGGTGCCCGGACGTGGACTTTGAATCTGGAGTTACTATCCTGTTCTTAAGGCACTTATGGGGAAACGACTTCGTCAGCAGAGTAGGTGGCTGCCACTCAAGGGGTCACAAAAAGCTTCAGGCTGGCGCCCAAGCCCCACGATTATCTTTGCGATGCTCCAAAGCCCCGGTTACAATGCTGCTAATGCGCTCAACTTAAGGTTGAACTGGTGTAATGGAAGAACGAATGCAGCAGCTTTGGACCGAGGTCTGATGAGACACCTCAGAGCAGGCAGGTGGGAGGGCGAATCGAACACGCAGTCACTTCCCCAGCGACTGACTGGAGCTGTATCTGAAGGCAGGACCATCGTCCAGCGGAGACACACTGTTGGCAGGGTTCAGGGCACACCGTCCCCAACTATGGCGTCTTGTCATTTGAGAAAGCGACAGAAGCAAGGTGGTGTCTCTGACCTCCTCTCCCCTTTCTCCCTTTAGAGCCGCTCACGTGACAGGTGCCCTGACCTGTGTCCTTAAAGAAAGCAGGGAAGCACAGAGATGCTCAGTGACCTGAGCACACAGGCTTTGAATCTGCCCCCCTCCAGTTAACTGCCACTGAAGGCATGTCCTCTTCTGCCCACTTTCCAACAAGCACGCGCATAAAAATACCCTGGCCCACATTTCTTTGGGTCCCCATCTCTGAGACTGCCTGCGTATCACATAAAACCAGCATTCACGTATTCGTGTGCTCTTCTCCATCACTATGTTTTCTGCTGGTTTTATTTTCAGGTCCACCAGGGCCCTGGGTATGGTGGAAGTTTTCCTGGACTGCATTATTGTCGAGAAGAAAAACAAAGCTGCCTGAAATGGACATTGTGGGATGAGCTACGCCGGATATGTAAACATTTTCAATACAATTTAAAAAGAATTAACACGTGAGATAAAAGGGAAGAGGGCTATCTCAGGCTTACAGTCAAATAGCAATAAATCCATGCGCAAAAATTAAGAAAACTCAGAGAAAAAAAAATACGCCCCCGTCTCAGCTTTTTTTTTTCCTTCTCCTCCTTTGTTTTCTTTTTCCTTTTAGTCTGTGTCTTGGTTTGTGGAAAATTCAACTTAAATATTTCCTTATTCTCACTTGGGTGGCTTTTAAAATGCTCTCCAACTTTTTCCATAATATAGCTTCTGGTGCTGGTGTCGCGGTATGTGTGCATGCGTGTGTGTGTCTGTGTGTGTGCGCATACGTGTGTATGTGTGTCTATACACACATGTGTGCGTGTGTCTGTACATGTGTGTGCTCACTATGCACTTGTGCATGATTTTTTGCTTTTAGCGGGGGTTGTTTTGCATCAGGCACTAAACAAACAATATATACTATTTCCTGGAAACCACAACTATTTTTTTCCAGTTTCTCTGGCTTCCTTTATGATGTTCTTGGCCGTGGGCCTATCAGGTGCTCTTCTGATTATCTTCTCACGCTAACACACTGTGAAAGGATGCCCACTACAAGTTGATTTGCGGTTGGTACACACCCTCTTCTGCTGTCACCAGCCTGAAAGGTGGCTTCCTTTTCCCACGAGACGACTGCAGCCTCTTGTGTGGCCAACAATGAACTTCACACTCCCACACCAAGCCGCTCTGCAGTCTGCTTGGCCCATTGCCCTAAAATTACCCTCCCCGCTTGGCCCCGCCAACATCTAACAGAGCTTGAGAGTGAGACAGATCATGGTGTCCTTCAGGAAGACATTTAAGTTCCCCAAGCCTCAGTTTCCTCATCTATGAGGTAAGCCCACCAAGGCTGCTAAGTCAGTAACAAAATTAAGTACAATTCCACTTGTAATTTCTCTAGGAAATAACATTAACTAAGTGAACGGCTGTGAGGACTGGTGATACCATTCTTAATATCATTGTTGTTTGATCAGTATTTCAGCCTTATAGTGGAGAAAAGTTTACTAAGAGGAGGCCGAAGGCAGAACCTACAAAAGGCAGGATTTATATATTTGATTAAAAAAGTTTTTTTTTAATTCTCTCTGAAACAAACAGCACCAAAACCCATTAATATGCAGATAGAAAAAAATATTTTGGCATACACAAAGCCTAAATTGGCAGAGGTTAGAAACGGGAAATTTACCACAAACTGATGAAAAGGCCAAAATCTGATTACAAAAACAAAACAAAACAAAAAACAGTTTACCCTCCCTCCCCATTAAAACTCTAAATTTAAATTAAAATGATGGTACGTGTTTCACATCAATTCGTCAAACATGAAAAAATGAAACTGAGGATCATATTCAGCCTGCTCTTGACATATCATGTTTATGCTTTTGGAAAACACGTCCAAGTGTAGCTTTTTTGTTGTTTTGTTTTGGTTTGGTTTTGGCTTTGATTTTGGTAGCTGTCCAGTGTGGCTGGTCCCCAGGGACACTCCTCAAGCATCTACATTGGTATGTGTTCTTCAAAGCAATCTGATTAGTGAGTGTCACTTCTCAGAGTGCTTAAAAACACTCATTCCACAACAACAAAAAAAAGGCAGAAATCTCTTGATCTCTTGGTCATATTTGAAAGAAACTTTATAGATTTTTTTCAACTCCAATAGTAATTCTAAAAACAATAAAACATGCCCATGATTGTGCCAATAGTGAATTGTGGCTATAAAAGAATTTTTTTCTACACTATTGATACTATTAAATTATTTTTTAATTAGGCTTGTTAGTGGAAAGTTTGATCTCTCTGTTGAAATATAAACTTGTCCTATAAAGGCATAGTCAGAGACTACAAATTTCTCTACAAAGAAAGAGGTTTGTGGGGAATGGGCAATGTTGAGTCATGTATATTGACCGAATGTTTGGATTCAAGGCCAGGAAAATGAGGGGAAATCCACAGGGCACTGGTTGGGCAAAGCATACCACCTCCCTTTCGCTGAACCTGACTCATTCTTCTACCCATACTTTGGAGAGGGGCACCTGGACTATGGTGACTGGCAACTGGGTCAGGAAAAAGGGCTGAGAATCTTTGAGATTCACATTATCAAATCACAGATTTAAAAAAAAAAAAAAAAGGAGCCTGAAAACCACCAAGGAAGAAGGGTCCGTGTCTGGGAAGATGGAGAATGGGCTGGCTTGACAAGTCACCTTGGCACTGAGCTCCAGGGACTCCAGAAGCAAATGATACTGGGCCACTAGACGCCATAACACATTTAGCTGTTAGAGGCAGTTTTCCCAAGCTAAGAAACAGAAACTCATCCCTTAATTTTAGCTTAGCCTAATGTGTGTTTGTAAAGTTCACCCAAATCTTTCGGGAAAGCATGAGATTTCTTATGGACGTGGGACATTGAAGACAACCCGCTTTCAAACTCAGACATAAATGCTGTTTGCTGTCCAAGCACCCAAAGATGGATGCATTCCAAGCCTGAGCTCAATAGGAAGGAAAGTTTACCACACAAACAAATTATCTTGGCCGATTGTCCAGTTATTTTCCACAGCCCAAGGAAAAGAATCTAGCCTCCTCCAAACCACTGTAACCAAATAAATAGCACACAAATCACCACGGCTGCAGCTCCTTCTCCTCTCCAGTGCAGCTGAGCATGCCTGGGCTTCCACTGTCTCGGGTGTACAGAGACTAGAGAGGGAGAATGATTTCTGCTGACCTTCACATTTTGAAATAATGATATACTGCAGGAACTTACAAAATTAGTACATAAAGTCCCATATGATCTTCAGCCAACTCTTCTATTTGCTACATGGTAAAAAGCTGCTGTCGGATTAGCATTGCCAGATAAAATACAAAATATCCAGTTATATTGGAACTTCACACAACAAATAATTTAAGTGTAAATGTGTCTTGAAATTACTTACTGCTTCTCTGAAGTTTAAAAGACAAGATGCTTTGTATTTTTATTTGCTGAATTTCTCAACCATGATTATCCTGTCAAAACCAGGATGTTTTTGTATTGGAGGCAGATAAGAATAAGAACAATGAAACTACAGACCATTCCTCACTTCCCGCCAGTCACACAGCCATTCATTTATATACGTATATATTATTAGGTTTTTAAATTTAATTTAAAGAATAAATCCAAAAGTATGGGCTGGGAAGATAATGCGATCAGTAAAGATTGAGGACCCGAGTTCAGCTCCCAGAACATCCTGTTCCCCTCACTGAGCTGCCTTGTCTGGCCTCATGAGAGAGGTTGCCCCTAGTCCTACAGCAACTTGATATGCCACGGCACAGTCCTCCCCCTTCTCTGAGGAGAAGAAGAAGGGAGAATAGGAATAGGAATGTATGAGGAGGGAAGACTGACAGGAGATGGGGGCTATGATCAGGATGTAAAGCGAATATATAAATTAATTAATAAGAAAAAATACACTAACCAACAAACAAAGAGTTTATTCTCAGAAAGGATAAAGAAGATTGACAAACTTTAGCTAAACTAATCACAAGATAGTGAGAGAAGACCCAAATCAAGAGAGGTGAAAACTGAGACATCACAACAACAGAAGTCAAACACAGAGGCTTGTATTTATAATCCTAGGGCTGTAGAAGTGGAAACAGAATGACCCCCGGAGCTCTCGCCAGCCTAAGCTAATCAGCAAATTCCAGGCCAAGTGAGAGACCTTGTCCCCGCAAAAGCAGGTGGACAGCATCTGGGGAATGACACCCAAAGTTGACCTACGGCCTCTATACACTTATGTACAGCATGCACATACACACACACATAAATACTACACTGTACTATACTGTACATACATACGCTCATAGGGACGTAGGTAGGTAGGTCAGTAAATACAAACATACATATGTACATGCATAACATAGATAGATAGATAGATAGATAGATAGATAGATAGATAGATAGATAGATAGATAGATAGATAGA